>NC_056733.1:311446853-311666853 GCF_019279795.1 Protopterus annectens | reverse complement strand
CCCCATTCTAGTATTATAGACAAGCTCACCAGCCTGAACATAAACCCCTACATCACAAGATGGGTTACCAACTGACTCATGGACAGAACCCACATGGTAAGAGTTTCTGGAGCTAGGTCTGACTCTAAACCGGTTAAAAGTGGCATTCTTCAGGGCTCAGTCCTAAGACCCCTCTTGTTTGGCATATACTTCTCAGAGGTACAGGCAAGCACAGGAGGACTATGGCTGACCAAGTTCACAGATGACTGCAAACTAGGGGCTATAATTGACTCTCTGGCTGACAAAGACATCCTCCAAAAGGATCTCACTGAGACAGATACCTGGTGTCAAAACTATGGCCTCAAACTAAATGACAAAAAGGGCATAGTTATCCCCTTTCAAAAAAACAAAATACCCACAAACTACCACTTAGGTGGTAGCCCTCTAAATACAGAAGACGTACTAAGGGATCTGGGAACCCAAGTAGATAGTAATCTCTCCTTTGATAATCACACTGCCAAAGTGGTTAGAAAATCCTTCTATGTGGCCCACCTAATCACAAAAGGGTTTGCATCCAGATCAAAAGAGGTCATTGTGCCCCTCTATGCATCACTCATCAGACCCATAGGTTCATAGGTTCATAGGTAGGTACTAGGCTATTGGCCCAAGGGCCTACGTAAGCCTAGCCAACAAGGTTCCATGGCTTATGTCACACAAGAAAGTTATTTTCCTGTGCCACTGTCGAGCAGAGACACAGAAGTGATCCCGGGGTGTATTTCTTATTTCCCATCCACTCATCAAGATTTTTCTTGAAGAGTGCTAATGAAGAACTTTGCTTGACATAGATGGGTAGCTTGTTCCAGAGTATAGGAAGTCTCTGAGACAGGAATCTATCCCTCCAGCATGTTCTGTTTATTGTGGTGACTAGGTTTAGGTCCCTTGAGCATGTAGCTCAGAGGGATTGGGATTTCTTCTGGGTTGGACATGGCCTAGAGTACATAGAGTACAACGCCCCATTTGGGATGTACCTTACAAGACACCTGCAACAGCTGGAAAGACCACAGAAGTACCTCATCAAGAGAATCACTGGCCTCAAACAGATGCCCTATGCAGCTCGACTGAAGAAACTCAGCTATACTCAGTTGCATACTGCCTACTCAGAGGTGATCTCTGCCTGACATACAAGGCCATGTCCAACCCAGAATTGATGGACATGATCCACCTAAAGAAAACCATATCCCCTCGTGCCACATGTTCTAGGGATCTAAACCTCACCACAACAATAAATAGGAAGTGCTGGAGAGATAGACTGCTGTCCCAGAGACTTCCCATGCTCTGGAATAAGATTCCAATCTACATTAGGCAGAGCTCCTCACTAACAATCTTCAAGAGAAACCTTGACGAGTGAATGGGAAACAGAACGTTTACCCTGGGGATCACTTCAGTAGCTCTGCTGGACAGAGGCACAGGGAACTAATCTAAGGGGGCAGCAAAAGCCAACATATTCTGGCTAGGCTTATAAATGCCTTTTGGCAGATAGCCTAGTACCTACCTATGAACCTATGACCCTATGAGTAAATTATTATAGCAGTGCACCTCATAGCCCAATAACAACTTCTCCTGTGGCCCATACCCCCCATTCAACAGTCAAATATTAATAACCCCACTTACAACAAAAGTACAATAGCAGATATTTTTATCCAAAAATTTCTACCAAAAGTCCACTCAGTATTCCCTAAACACTTACATCAGCTGTTGTAAATCTGTTCATCATAAGCAACTGTTCTGTCTTTGCTTCACTTCTTTTGCTTCAGTTCAGAAAATTCATTAATGTGCTGAGCATTGCAATGGCCATGGCTATAATTATCTCACAGTTCAGGGCAGACATTGCAGCATTATGCTAGTGTGCCAACTATGTGTTAATGCCTCTGAATCACACTTTTTTACTCACTGCTCACTGGATCAAAATTGCACTATGAGGCTCCTACTTGTGAGAGTATCTGCATAAATGGCCATGAGGTGAATTGCACATGAGGGGGTGAGTTACTGACCACAGAAGGCACATGGAATGTTAAACACATTTTGCAACCTCCCAGAGACACTAAAGAGCAATGATGGAAGGAACTGAAGGTTGTATGGACTACTGACCAGCATATTGGTGTGCCACTGACATACAAAACGTTTCTACTTTCATAAGTATTTGTGCATCATTGGATGGTGGCATCACAAGCTGCTGTACTGCCTTGATGCCCATTGGTGGGTATCATGTGATGCCTTTAATATACATCAACACATATGTGCTACTATATTTCTCTAGACTGTGACCTGTGAAATGGCCCATGTATCCGAAGGCACTGAATGTGGCCAGGCATTTGAAACATTACAGCTGATGCTCCAAAGAATCTAAAATATTTCTATACTTAAATATACACAGACCACCAGGAACATGAAGGTCCACATTATAAGATGAAGGCCTGCCCTGCCAGGGTGGTGACTGCTGCAACTGGCATTACCCACTCAGATGAGCAATGCAGGAATGACTTTGTCCATTTTTGCCGGTGGGAAGAGGAGGTTAGGGAAAGTGCTCCTGAGTTCTTCAGTAAGTAAACATGACAGGAGCATTTTACTGTAACTTAATAATAATAATAACATACAGGTCAATTACAATATGTATGTGATTCATGTACATATATATTGCAATATATATGTGATTCATGTACATTTACAGATTATTTTATGTTGTGCACTTTTGCGCAGTAGCAGGGATTAGTATATACACCAGTAATGGTATACCAGCATATAGTTATCATAGCAACAGATTTGTGAAACAGTACATTGTTGCTACTAATGACAAACACTCCCACCAGGACTACACACTGCTTGACACATCTAGCAGACAATACAAGCTGACCACTTTGCTGTTCCATCAACACAACCTGTATGAGGTGCCCAGTCTATCAGAATAGGGAGTCATACACCTGCTACTGCTTGACTTTCCAACATGCCATGTGCCAGTCTCTATTGCACACCTCTTGTTTTGGCATGAGTCAGTTGCATGTTATACTGCATGCACTACCCCATCCATGTTATCCCTGTCCCATGACAATGCCAGTTTTCCATGCATACTACTGGAATGCTTCCTTTTTGCATACTCTGTGATGTACTATTAGTTGACATGTATAATACTCCCTGATTCTCAACGTTTGACTGGTTCTCATGTTCAGGTCACTGTTTTTACATTTGCTGTTATGTTCCAATGTTCCAGTGGTTTGGTCCACATGTTGCCCTGTGGCATCTGTGCAGTAGACTGTATATAACATGTCCTTCCTTGCCTATTTATCACACAGCAGTGTACTAGAGGTGTCCTATACCACTTTCCATGGTCCATGCAATCATGCATTGCACCACATGCATTGTACTCATATATACACAGAGGGGTAATAACTAACATACATGTTTCCCCCTCTTCTTGTGACCATATGCCTGCAATTCTACCCTTTAGTAGGGCAAGCCAGACATTTCCTCCATATTGCCATTCCTTACATAACAACATTTTACTTCTCCAAGTAATTGTATGCCTGATAGTCATGCACAGACCCAATAGTATCTCTACCTTCCTCCATCCTGGTAAAAAAGACAACCCCTGCCCGAATCCTAACACCTCTGATCTTTCCCTGGCTACCCAATTTAACTCCTTCTTCATAGACTCAGTAGCCAAACTCATCACATCTTTTCCAAACAATGTACTAGCTTCGACTCCACCTATCACCCCAACTCATCCTCCTCAAGCACCAAAACTTCTCAGCTCCCCCCTTTTACTATCAAACCTATTCTTATCTCCACCATAAAAAAACTACTACAAAAATTGAAACCATGCTCAAATGCCCCCGATGGCCTTCCATCTAACTTCCTCAAGCTAGCTACCAATGGTATAGCCTTTCTCATCTTCATCCTAATAAATCTGTCAATTCAAGAATCATATGTACCTCTACTCTGGAAAAAAAGCCTTTATTATTCCCCCTTCACAAAGGGGGCAACAACATTGACATCTCTAATTTCCGGCCAATTGCCATCTTATTCCCTATCACTACAATTCTCGAAAAATGTATTCACAACTCCTATCCTACCTCTTAGACAATGAGCTGCTAACCCCCACACAATATGGATTTCGACCTGGACAAAGCACCACCACCGCACCCCTCTCCTTCCTTGAAATCGCCAGTAATACACGCCATTCCGGCAACATTATATCTACCCTCCTTCTAGACTTATCTTAAGCTTTTGATACTGTTTCACACAATCTCCTCTTGTCTAAATTATCTCATCTCAATCTGTCCATGTCCTCTATTAACTGGTTCTCTAGTTATCTCTCTGACAGGCAACAAGCCATCAAGTGAAAAAACTGCACATCCTCCTTCCTTCATACTCGGACAGGAATACCACAAGGTTCTATATTAGGTCCATAACTATTTAACATATTCATGAATGATGCTCATCAGTGTATCCCAAATGCTAAACTTGTCCAATATACAGATGACTCTACGATCATCTGCTCTGCCAAATACAGCCCCAAACTCTTAAAATTAACTCAAGAGCCTTCTCTTCTACCGAGCACTGGATGTTAAATAATCATCTAGCACTAAACGCATCTAAATCCAAAATCATGACATTTACCCCTTCTAAATGTATCAAAATCGACAAGAACTTTTCCTCCATAGCTAGCCAAAATAAGACCTCTATCGAAATCATCTCCCATACAATGCTTCTAGCTGTCCTTATTGACGAACAATTAAAATTTGATATTCATCTACAAACTAATATTAAGAAAAATTACCAAAAACTAGGTATGCTTTATCGCCACAACCATCATCTTACTCCCTCAACCTGGCATGTCCTCTCAACTACCTACCTCATTCCCTCCCTCTTGTATGTGCCCCCATCCTTATTAATCTTCAGTCCTCTCTAAAGCCAAAATTATCTTCCTGCTATAACAAAATCTCAAAGTTTGCTACCGGATCCAAATCCTCCTCTCACCACTGCGACACCCTCCACAAATTAAGCTAGCTAGAACTGCCTAACTATCTCTCCTACATCCAACTAACTAATGCACATAAACTCATCTTCAAACTCTTTCTCTGCCCCTCTCTTGCCTCCACTTTCAAAATGCATCAGCCTGATAGACTACTCAGGTCCAATAAACAGAACCTGCTCGACGTGCACAAACCTTCATACACTCCAGGCAAACTTCTATTATCCTTCTCCCTAGCACACCTATGGAATTCCCTTCCACCACATATTCATACCACCAACAACCACTCCACCTTTAAGACCTTGCTCCATCCCCACCGCTCTTCTCACTGGGAATGCTCCTGCTCTCACCCTACCTGACTTCTCTCTTCTTCACCCCTATTTTCCCTATCCTCCTTTCTCTAAACTCAATTCTAAAACTTCATCTCCACTATTCTTATCTACCGTTCTCTTTTCTATGTTATTCACTCCTTATTATTTCTTACATACTCATACACTTGTAAGACATATAACCCTGTATGCCTTGTTTCTCTAAAATTCTTAAATATTGTTTGAGAGGCATCGACCTCTACTGTTGTATACTATGCGTAATCAACTTTTTATTGTTGATACTGCCTTTGAATGCTTAACAGGGCATGCTACACTATATTTTTTGTTTTCTATATATGTTTTACCTTCATTGTATGCTATTATTTTCTTAAACTTGTAACAACTTGTGTGTATATTTTGTTGTATAACTGTATAAGGAGCTTTTCTCCCTGGGCCTCCATTGAAAATGGGCTCTTTTTGTCCCAATGGACTTTCCCGGTAAATGAACTGTAAATAAATAAAATAAAATAAAATGTTTTTTTCTGTTGTGTGTCTCTCTGTCTTTCTTGATATCTGTCTTTTTTACTTGTCTCCATTTATGTTGCTATTGTATGCAGAGTCAGCCATACCTGTGGCTTTGGTGATGTACTGATTATCTCACTGTTAACCTTCTCTGCCATCTTTTGCTGGGCCTCTAGCTGATTTAAGTCCTTTCTCTTCACAGGGTGATAAAAGTCATCCAGCAGAGATTGACATGAAAGACTCCACTGTGGCCTCCAATAGTCTGTCGTTGGGGGAGGGGGGGTTGTCTCACTCACTGGGGACACTACCTGAGGTGACGGTGGACTAGTGGTTTGACATCTGCATTATCAACCTGGAGAATGTTCCTGGGAAATGGGTTGATTTGCACTGCTGCCTGGCTCTGTCATATGTTCGTAGGTGTATAGCAGGCTAATGACCACTAGGGCCCTTATAAGCCTAGCAATGAAACTCACATGTGACCCACAAATTTGGATTATATAGGAGATGATTTACTGACTCCTTCTTTCTATCAGAGACATAAGTGCTAGACCAGGGGGGGCAATTCTGATCAACATCCACTGGTCCAAGTGGCGATTAAATATAGATGGGGAGGAACTATGCTTCACATGGATGGGAGCCTGTTTCAGAGAATGGGAATTCTCTATGAAATGTATCTGCCTCTCGGACATGTCCTGTTTATGCCCCAAGCAAAAATGATATTGTTTGTTTTCCAGATGTGCAAAGGGTTAATCAAAACAGGGTCCAGGATGCTTTGTATGTCAGGCAAAGATCACTTGTCAGAAGTCCATATGATATTGAGTAAAGAGACATGGCTTTGAGGTGATCATTGTAGGGTATCGTATTTGTTCCCTGTTTTCTTTTTGTAAGGACCCTTTGTGGACATTCCAGTTGTTGAACGTGTCTGGTCAGGTACATACTGAAGAGGGCATTATACTTTATTGTGGGTCTAATGAGGACCAAGTACAGTGGTATGATGACCTCTCTAAACCTAGATACCAATACAGAAGGATTTTTTTACTACCTTGGACACATGCTAACCGAAGGCATTAGGTTACTATCTGGATGGGTTCCCAGAACCCTGACTAGTAAAGTGACGTTAAGGAGCATTTTATTGATGATGTAGTAACTCAGAGTGGCCAGCTTCCCAAAAGGTGCTATAATGCATTCTTGGTATTGAGTTTTAAGCCTTGGCTTTCACACCAAATGATTGTCTGTTTTAGATCTTCCTGAAGTGTGTTTTCATCTTGGAGAGAATGCTCCCAGTTTTCAATCATCTGCATACTTGGTCAGCCAGAAACCTTTAACATTGGCTTTGACATCTCAGAAGTAGATACCAAAGAGGAGTGGGCCTAGCACAGAGCCCTGGGGGACTCCACTGGTGAGCAGCTTTTTTGTGGAGGTGGTGTCACTGATTCTAACCTCCTGGGTCCTATCAGTAAGCTAGCTAGCTATCCAGCATGTTATAAGGGTTTTTTTGCCTATTTCTAGAAGTTTGTTTGCAATGCCCAAGTGGGGTATCAAATGGTTAGCCAGATCTAGGTAGGCATTATGCATCATTTTCTACTCATCTGTTGCCTTATTGACCTTTTCAAAGAAGTCCACCAGAAGTACAGGCAAGCACGGAAGGGCTGTGGCAGACTAAGTTTGCGGACGACTGAAAATTGGGTGCTATAATAGAGTCTCCGGCCGACATGGAGATCCTCCAGAAGGGTCTAAATAGGACTGATGCATGGTGTTAAAGCCATGGTCTCAAGCTAAATGCAAAAAAATGCATAGTAATCCCCTTTGGAAAAAACAGAGTACCCACAAACTACAACATAGGAGGTAATCCCCTGAAATCTGAAGGAGAAATAAGGGATCTAGGGACCCAAGTAGATAGTCAGCTTTCCTTTGATAACCATGTTGCCAAAGTGGTTAGAAAATCCTTTTATGTGACCCATCTGATCACGAAAGGGTTTGCATCAAAATCTAAGGATGTAATGGTGCCCCTCTACTCTTCCCTCATCTGACCCATTATTGAGTACAATGCACCAATTGGAATGTACCTGGCTAGACATCTCCAGCAACTGGAGAGACCACAAAGGTGTCTAACCAAGAGGATTACTGGCCTCAAACAGTTGCCCTATGCAGCATGATTGAAAAAGCTAAGACTGTTCTCTGTTGCATACCGCTTTCTCAAAGGCGATCTCTGTCTAACATACAGAGCCATGTCCAACCCAGAATTGTTGAACATGCTCCATCTTAGCAAAACCAAATCTACTCGAGCTACACGCTCTAGGGATATAAACCTCAACACAACAATGAATAGAACATGCTGGAAGGATAGATTCCCTTCGCAGAGACTTCCCTTACTATGGAACAGGGTCCCAATCTACATAAGACAGAGCCCCTCACTATCACTCTTCAAGAGGAACCTTGATGAGTGGATAGGTAACAGAAAGTTCACACCGGGGATCACACCAACAGCACTACTAGATAGGGGCCAAGGGTACTAGCTGCTAGTACAAGGGTCTAGGGAACTACTAAAGGGGCGGTGAATACCGCACAACGTGGCTGGGCTAATATATACCTTCGGGCAGATAGCCCAGTACCAACTTATGAACCTATGAACCTATTAATTAAGCATGCCCTTCCTTTGACAATGGCAAACTGGGATGGATCCCATGTCATAGGATCATAGGATCATAGGGTAATAGGAGGTTACTAGGCTACTGTCTCTCTCAGGCCCTTATAAACCTAGCCAAGAGTTTAGCCCATGTTTAGACAAGTCAGTACCCAAAGACCCTGTCCAGCAGGGACACAGGTGGAATCCCAAGGGTGTATTATCTGCTTCACATCCAGTTATCCAGGTTGTACTTAAAAGGGGATAATGAGGTACTCTGCTTGACATGGAGAGGGAGTCTATTCCACAGACAGGGGAGTCTCTGGGACACAAATCTGTCCCACCAACAAGTCTTATTGATATCACAGACCAGGTTGAGGTTGCATGTACAGGTTGCTCGAGTGGAGCTTGACTTGCGAATATGCAGCAGTCCCATCAAGGCGGGGTCTGAGATTGCTTTGTATGCCAGACAGAGGTCACCTCTGAGAAGTCATTATGAAACTGAGTAAAGGGACAGGGCTTTTAGCCTGTCTGTGTAGGGTAGATGTTTGAGGTCCTGGATTCTCCTGGTGAGGAACCTCTGTGGTCTCTCCAACTGCTGCATGTGCTTTGCAAGGCACATGCTGAAGGGGGCATTGTACTCAATAATTGGTCTTATAAGGGCAGAATACAAGGATATTATGACCTCTTTGTCCCTGGATGAGATACCCTTATTTATGAGGTGGGCCATGTAGAACGCTTTCTTTTACAACGGAAGAAACATTGTGGTCAAAAGTCAGGTTGCTATCAACCTGGGTGCCCAAATTAATCACTACTGATTGTGTACTTAAGACATTTTTATTAATGTGATAATATATGGAGACAACACTCTCCCTAAGGGGATGATGATGATGATGATGATGATGATGATGATGATGCATTTTTTTGCATTCAGCTTGAGGCCATGTTTTTGGCACCAGTCATTTGTTTGGGTGAGACCCTCTTGGAGGACATCCAGATCACTTGGGGAACTGATGACTGCACCCAGCTTGAAGTCATCTGCAAATTTGGTCAGCCATAGCCCACTGGTTTTGGCCTGGACCTCAGAGAAGTATTTCCTGAATAATAGAGGCCCCAAGACCGATTCCTGGGATATGCCATTCATTACGGGTCTACTGCTTGAGGTGGCTTCCCCTGTTTTGATTAGGTGGGTTCTATCAGTGAGCCAGCTTACTACCCATCTGGTAACATATGGATTGATGCCTAGCTGAGAGAGTTTATCTATTATGCCCAAGTGGGGAATAGTGTCGAAGGCTTTGGCCAGGTCAAGGTAGCCAGTGTGTACCATTTTCCCATTATCCATGGCTTTGGTGACTGTCTCAAAGAAGTTGACCAGATTTAACAGACATGACCTTCCCTTGACAAAGCCAAACTGTGTGAGGTCGATTGTTTGGAGGTTGCCAATGTCCCTGTTAATGAGGTCCATGATAATCCATTCCATGGTCTTGCAGATCAGGCTAGTTAGGCTGATGGGTGTATAATTTCCCTGATCGGTGGATGCTCCACTTTTGTGCAAAGGGATTACTGTGGCTGTCGTCCACTTGGCTGGGACAACGCTGGTGCTCAGGCTTTGGTTGAATAGAATGCCTAATGGTGCTGCAAGTTCATGCCTGAGTTCATGTAGGATGCAGCCTGGGATGTTATCGGGTCCCATGGAGGCTGTATTTTTTTGTCTTTGAGAGGGCAGTGATGACCGGTTCCCTAGAGATAAGGGGTGGGGAGGCAGGTACTGGGGATGTTCTGATTTACTGATGGGGGGGACAGAGGGGAGAAGTTTTTGTTGAATTTATCAGCCAGTAGATTGGCTATATCTACAGCACTTGTGTATGTGGTGTCCTTGACCACCAGTTCTGAACAGATCTGGGTGCTTCCTTTGAGATTCTGGACGTATGTGAAGAATTCCTTGTGATTGTCTCTAGTAGATGTGGCCAATCTGGACTCGAAGTTGACTTTAGAGGATTTCACTAGTACTCTTATTTGCTTGTTCAGCCTAAGGAGAGATTGCTTCCAACTGGACACCTGCTCCTTCTTGTTCTTGGACAGCAATTTTTTTCTTTTTGTTATATAGTTTATTTATTGCAGATGTCCACCAGACTGGTTTACTCTTCCTTTCAGATGATTTTTTCCTGTCAGGTATTCCTGATTCCATGCATCTATATAAATGCTTGTATAGTATTTTGGTGTAGATTTGGACACTAGTGCCAGTTTTTACAGTGAGGGAGGGGGCTGTGAAGCTGTTTATACTATCCCTCAAGAGGATGTAATCAGCTTTGCAGAAGTTGTTTTGTTTGAACCTAGCTAGAAGGGGGTAAGGGGAGATGGTGATTTCGAAAGTGACCACTTTATGGTCAGATCTTACCAGGGAGGATGATACTGTAGGGATGCTGCAGTGGTTACTCATGTTGGCTAATACCAAGTCCAAGATATTATCACCTCTTGTGGGGATATTGATTAGCTGTTCCACGGCACTCATTTTCATAATTTCTTTCATGGCTTTGCAAATAAGGCTAGTCAGACTAATAGGGTTCTAGTTTCCATGATCTGTTGAAGGTCCTCCATTATGAAGGGGGATGACTGTCGTAGTCCTCCATTTACATGGTACAAAGCCTGTTTTAAGAATGTAGTTAAATAAAGACTTCAGGGTTCCTGATAAGTGGTATTTTAGACTGTTTAAAAGAGGCATCCTGGGATGCTACCAGGGCCATTGAGACCATGTTATTGGCTTTAGTTAGAGCAGCGAGTACATGTCTCATAGCTATAGTCAGAGGGATTATGTCTGAGGGTATTTTGGAGGGATGGCTGAAAGTGAGAGGGGGGGTAAAGTTGGAACTGAATTTGTCATCTAACAGATTCACTGTATCACCAGGCTTGATGAATGTAGCACCATGAACCACCAGTTCAGCACATTGATGTGTGGTGCCCTTGAGTGTTTTGATATATCTGAATAAGGCCTCAGGGTTATGTTTCACCTGAGAGGCTATTGTAACATCAAATATGGCCCAATTTAAAATAATTAGCCCTCTTAGTTGCCTATTTACTTTGAAGAGAGAGTTTTTTATCTTTATGGGAATTGCCCTTCCTGATTTTTGCCATCATTTTTCCTTTTGTTTTATATCCTGTTTGGTGCAAGTCCTGGGCTTTCTTCTAGTAGATGCAGCAGCCTCTATGCATAGGTCCATAGGTTCATAGGTAGGTACTAGGCTATTGGCCCTAGGGCCTATATAAGCCTAGCCAAAAAGGTATCCCGGCTTTTGCCACCCAAGAAAAGTATTTTCCTGTGCCCCTGTCAAGCAGAGCCACAGAGGTGATCCCCGGGGTGAATTTCCTATTTCCCATCCAACCATCAAGATTTTATTTGAAGAGTGCTAATGAGGAGCTTTGTGTGATACAGATAGGTAGTTTGTTCCAGAGTATGGGAAGTTTCTGGGACAGGAATCTATCCCTCCAGCATGTTCTGTTTATTGTGTGACAAGGTTTAGGTCCCTAGAGCGTGTAGCTCGGACGGATTGGGATTTCTTTAAGTGGAGCATGTCCAAAAGCTCTGGGTTTGACATAGCTTTGTATGCAAGGCAGAGATCGCCTCTGAGTAGGCGATATGTGACGGAGTAAAGCTAGAGGTTTTTTTTAGACTGTCTGCGTAGGGCATCTGTTTGAGGCCAGTAATCCTTTTAGTGAGGTATTTCTGCAGCCTTTCTAGTTGTTGTAGATGTCTTGTGAGGTACATACTAAAAGGGGTGTTCTACTCTATAATGGGACTAATGAGTGATGAGTAGAGAGGAACAATGCCCTCTTTTTTCCTGGATGAGAAACCCTTTGTGATGAGGTTTGCCATGTAAAAGGATTTCCTGACTACTGTGGTGATGTGATTATCAAAGGAGAGACTACTGTCCATCTGTGCCCCAAGGTTTCTTATCACACTTTCGGTGTTAAGAAGATGACCACCTATGTGGTAACTCATGGGTACAGAGTTTTTACCAAAATGGATGACAATGCACTTTTTGGCATTGAGCCTGAGGCCATGGCTTTGACACCAGGCATCTGTCTCAGTGAGGTCCTTTTGTAGGATGTCCACATCATTAGGAGTTTCAATTATGGCTCCTAGTTTGCAGTCATCTGTGAACTTCATTAGCCAAAGACCTTCTGTGTTAGCCTGTACTTCAGAAAAGTAGATACCAAACAGGAGATGACCCAGGACTCAACTCTGTGGTACTCCACTTGTCACTGGTCTGAAGTCAGATTTGGAGTCTGCTACTTTCACAGTGTGGGTTCTGTCAGTGAGCCAGTTGGCAACCCATCTTGTGACATAGAGATTCATACCTAGTTTAGTGAGTTTATCTATAATTCCAGAGTGGGGGATGGTGTCAAAAGCCTTGGCAAGATCTAGATAGGCTGTGTGAACCACTTTACTCTCGTCAACGGCTTTGGTGACTGCTTCAAAGAAGTCTATCAGGTTTAGGAGACATGATCTGCCTTTTACAAACCTGAACTGGGTGGCACCCAGAGTTTGGAGATTACTAATGTCTTTGTTTATAAATTCCATGATGATACATTCCATGACCTTGCAGACCAGGCTCGTTGGGCTAATGGGGCAGTAGTTCCCGGCGTCTGTGGTGGCTCCCCTTTTGTGGAGTGGGATAACCATCGCTATGCGCCATTCAGTGAGCACAAAGCCTAAGGTGAGGCTATGATTGAACATGGTGCTTAGGTGGGGTGCCAGTTCATTCTGTAGTTCATGTAGAATGCAGCCTGGGATGTTGTCAGGTCTCATGGATGCTGTGTTCTTGGATTTGGAGAGTGTGGTTTTTACCCATGTAGCCGTGATTACAGGAACTTTGCATTCTTCTGGTATAGAGATGGGCCCTTTAGGGGGTGAGAGGGGGTAAAGTTAGCACTGAACCTATCTGCCAGGATGTTAGCAATATCAGTTGGTTCTGTATATTTAGTGCCATTGTGTTGTAACTCAGAGCAGATCTGAGTGTTGCCATTGAGATTCTTGACATAGCTATAGAATGCTTCGTGGTTGTCTTTAGAATCAGTGGCGATTTTGTTTTCGTAACTAGCTTTGGAGGATTTTATGAGAGATTTCAGCTTCTTACCAAGGCTGACCAGGGAGTTCCTCCAATCATGGGATTTTATTATTTTTTGGAACAGATTTTTTCTTCTGTTGTGGAGTTTGTTTATGGCAGGGGACCACCAGACTGGCTTCCTTTTTTTTTGTAGGATAGCATCTTGGTTCTGTTAGGGATAGCATGATCCATGCACTCGTGTAAGTACTTATAAAGTGCATTTCTCTAGGATTCATCAGTCGTACCTTTATTGTCCGTCTGCATGGGTGTCGTGAAGTTTGCCACTTCTGTCTTTAAGAAGTGTGAAGTTGGCTTTGGAGAAATTTTTGATGGTGGTTTCCCTAATAGGGGGTGGTGGTGGGATGTGGATGTCTAGGGTGATTAACTTGTGGTCGGATCTGACTAACGAGGAATTGACCTCTGGTGTGGAACACCGGTCGTCCATGTTGGTAATGACCAGGTCTAGGATATTGCTGCCCCTGGTGGGGGTTTGGATAAGTTGATCCAAGGCATTGGAATTTATGAATTCCATAAAGCATTGAGCAAAAGAGTTGGTACATGAGCAGCTTTCCCAGTTAATGGCGGGGAAGTTGAAATCGCCCATTATTAGGATGTTGGGTTGTATCCTAATATTTTCCAGTGTATCAAGAAATGAGGAGTGGGAATCCTGGGGCATGGTGGGGGATCTGTAGCAAGTTACAATTTGGATTGCAGTCTTGCCCAGGGTTAGTTGCACTTGGATAATCTCGGATGCATTATGCTGAGCAACTAGCCTGGAGGTGTGGATATCCTTAATGAATATGGACACACCTCCGCCTTTAGTGTTTTGGTCCAGGTTAGGTGGCCAAAAGGTGTGGTATGAATTATAGCCTGGTAATTCAGGGATGCTCTCTGAAGCCTTGAACCAGGTCTCTGTCACTGCACAAATGTCGATGTTCTCCATTTTAAGGAGTGCCTCGAGTGAATGCGTTTTGAGGTTTCGACTTCTAGCATTGAGTAGCATTATCCCCAGATGTTGCTTGCTTGTACCTGTTAAAGTGGTGAATTTGTCATTTGAACCTTGCCTAAAAAAAGGCACTATAGGGGTGGCAAGAGCCTTAGCCAGTATCCAGAATCCCAAGGGTGACAGGTGTAGACCATCTCTGGCAAAGCATCGTGGTCTGTCGATCATGTCATCCCAGGCAGACAGATACTGGATTCCCTTAGAATGACACCAGAAGCTTAGTCAATTGTTGAAGTCAATCATTTTGTCCTTGTACTGTGGTATCATTCTGGGTGATGGCAGGATGCTACTCAGGGCTAGGGTCATACCTGCCTGGGCTACAAGAACGGAGAGCTCCTCCATGTCTCTTTTCATGTAGTCCAGGGAGGTATGTCTCAGGTCATTCACACCAACATAGATAATGACAGAGTCCTATTTGTACTTGGTGTGGAGTCACCTGAGTGCATGCATTATGTGGCGGATCCTGGCACCAGACAGGCAGCTGACAGTAACTTTCTCCTTGTTTAGCCTAGTGAGTGGAACATCAGTGGGCCTGACTGTAGAGTCACTTATGACTAGTGTGTTGAGTACATTGTTATGCCTTATGGGCTGTGGTTGAGTGGCACACTGAGTTTGTGGGCTATGTGTCATTCGGGTTGTGTTGGAGGTGGAGGTTGTTTGCGTTTCTGCTTTGGAGGTCTCTGTTGCTTGAGCAGATATTTATTGAGAGCTTCCGTGAATGTAAGTGTGTGTTTTATGTTTCTATGTGTCTGTTTTGGTGATGTAGGTTTTGAGGTACTATGTGATGAGTGTGGTGTGGTGCAAGTGTTTACCTTCTCCTCTTGACTGTCTAATCCAGTCTTGGGTGAAGAGAGCTTTGCTTCCATTTGGCTATATAAGTGCATCTCTCACAGGTTGTGGTGTTGTGTGGTAGGAGGATAGGGCTGTCTGTGTAAATGAGGCAATTGCTGCATTGCCCCAAGATGTCCAGATTCATCAGGTAGACAGAAGAAAACACCGGGAGCTGATCCTTAGACATGCCTGGATAGGTGCTTATTTATTAAGTACTACAAACTGTTTTCCTCTAGACAAGTGAGGAAAGTTGAGTGATGTAGTAATTTGTAGCTTATTTAGTGCTTACAGTGAGTTCTGAACAAGTGCTGAGCTCAAAGAAACAGATTTAAGTGCTAAAACTAAAAAACTGGCTAGTTCTAAGGGAAAATTTGAAGAGCAGACTTTATGGAGCCGGGAAGAGTTTAACCCTAGCTAAGCAGTGATGCATAAAGTGTATTTTTTTTTTAATATAACAGTAGCAAATGAGCAAACTGATTTAAACAAATTAACCAATTAACCAATATAAAGCTAAAAACTGAGCCCCGTTCCAGCAGTCTTCGATCAGACAAGTTTTAACTGCACACTCCTGACATTAGGGTGCAGGGGAACCTTCTCCAAAAAAGATGGCTTGGATTAGTGCTCAAGTTATACAACCAAAACTAGATTTAGCAGGTCTGAATTTAGTCTATGTACCAGTTTCAGAAAGAAATGGTTCAAATAAGCAGGCACAATAAGCCTTTAACCAGAAACTCCCAGCTCAGAAGGTCAGAATCTACCCTCTCTTCCCACAAGAGTGCAGACCACACCTTCTTAATGTAAAATAACTGGCCCGAAGCCCAAGTGCTTAAATTAGAACTAATACACTTCTAGAATAACAGACACTAAGACTTCAATCAGCAACTCCCAACTTAGAAGGATGTAAGCTGCCTGTCCTGCCCCAACAGTGCAGACCACAAACCTTCTTAATGTAAAAGAACTGCTCTGAAGCCCAAGTGTGTCAATCAAAGGCTTAGAATAACAGTTACAATTTAATCAGGCTACTAACAAGCAATAATAAACACAGCAGAATAAATGCAATTAAGTACTTTTAAGAACAAGCAGCACAAGCAAAATAAAGTAATAAAGTAGGAAGAAACACAAATACAGTAAAAGCAGATGAATAAAGTGCAATTTATTTTATATAACAATAGAAAATGAGCAAATTGATTTAAACAAATTACCCAATTAACCAGTAAAAAAAGCTCAAAACTGAGCCCTGTTGCAGCAGTCTTCAATCAGACAAGTTCTAACTGCACACTCCTGCCACTAGGGTGCAGGGGAAACTTCTCCTAAAAAGACGGCCTGGATTAGTGCTCAAGTTATCCAAACAAAGCTAGATTCATGCAGCTACTGATATGGTTGTACAGAGTTTCTAAGAGCAATTCAGCATAGCTTGCTGTGTTCTCTGGGCTTGGAGAGGCACAGAATTTTGACAAACTATCCCTTAATAAAAAGTAATTTGCCTTCCGATATTTCTTAACTGCTACTGGTTTTAATAGGATTATGAAGATGATTTTGATTTAGAAAGAGACAGCTTTGTGGTTGGATCTTAGCAGGAAGGATGAGACATTGGGGGGGGGGGGCAGAATTTTCCCATATTTGTGAGCACAAGGTAAAGAATATTGGAACCTCTAGTGGGCATATTCACTATTTGGTCAAGTGTGCTTGTATTTGCAAAATCCAGGAATCGCTGTGCTTGTAGATTTGAGGTCCTGTACGATTCCCAGTCTATAGAGGGGCAATTAAAGTCTCCCATGAGTAGAGTGTTAGGTTGGATGGTAAGTGTCTCCAGGAGGTCAAAGCTTGCATTGTGAGCTTCTTGTGATATGGAGGATGTCCTATACCTGACTAGGATATGGTGCAAGATTTTGACTATAGTGATCTGCATGTGGAGGAACTCCAGCATGTCATATTGTTTGACCATCTTACAGGTATGCTTTCTACTGATGTATATTGAGACACATCCACCTTTAGCCCTTATCTGTACAGCTACTGGTCAAAAAGTGTGGAAGGCACTCAAACTTTGCACTGCCAAAGTACCCTCTGCTGCTTCAAACCATGTCACAATAGCTGCACAGATGTCTATATTCTTGAGTGTGAGGAGGGCTTGGGGGGAGGGTAGTTTTTCTTTTATTTAGGCTCCTTCCATTGAGCAGTAACACCTTGAGATTCAGTTGAGTTGATTTTGCTATGTCAGTTGGTTTGTCAATTTGGCATTGCCTAAAAAAGGCACTATGGGGTGTATAAAGTTGTAGCCAGTAACTAAAAGACTAGACAGGAAAAATGCAGACCATCATTGGCAAAACAATGTGATCTGTTAACCATGTCTTCCCAAGCTGATAAATATTAAATCCCCTTGGAATGACACCAGAAAAACAGCCAGTTGATGAAATCAATCATTTTTGCACATATTGTGGCATCATTTATTTATTTATTTATTTATTTATTGACATTTGTTAACCGGGTTGGTCCAGCTGGGCCAGAGGCCCGTTTTCAGTGGAGACTCGAGGAGAAAAGCTCCAGTTATAAAACAATTAACAAAAATAGAAAGTAGCAAAACCAAGTTACACTCTAAAACATATTAGTACAAATTTGATTGTAGTCAAACATATTTAGATTACCCTAAGAAAATAATCACAAAGAAATAAGTAGATTAACTATTTTTTGATATATGTACAAACAAGTTATATACACGTGATCAGATTTATTGCCTAGGCTTCCTGGGAAGGTGTATAAGCTTTCAGGAGCTCAGAGTGAAGAAGCACCATTGGATAAATGGAAAATTAGGTAGGGTCTAAGCAGGGACATGATTTGGTATTGAGAAGATAAAGTTTGAGTTCCTTTTTAAAGTATGCAGGGTGTATGATGGAGTGTATGTGCAGAGGAAGTTTGTTCCAAATGTGGGCTATTGAGCAGTTGTATTGTATTTTGTCTATGTTCTTCTTTGGATGCTCTACATTCAGAAGTTGTTGGTTAGATGTGCGGAGGGTTCTAGAAGGGGTGTAGGTAGATAAAAAAGTAGTGAGAGCTGGACTGGATGAAGGCCTGTATAGAATGGATTCAATAACTTGAAATTGAGAAAGTAGCAGTAGTTGAGGGAATTCGAGCCATTGTAATGAGTTCAGGGCAAGACAGTGATGGGAGCTGTAGGGGAAGTTAGTAATGAATCTTGCAATTTTGTGGTAAGTTTGTTCATGGTAGTAGCTTGTATATTGGTTAGTATTGGGGCTGCATAGAGAAGTGTGGGCAGGAGGACTGCACTAAGGAGAGTCTCGCATTTGGAGTAAGAAATATTTTGTTGCAATAGAGCAGGCCAAGTAAGTGTAAGTTAAATTTGAGTTCATCATCAATAATGACACCTAACAGTTTTGTGTGTGGTTCAGGTTTTATGATAGTGTTGTTGGAGGATATTATAGTAAATGATTTATGGTTAGAAAGTGAGTGGGGAAGAAAGAACCAGATTTTGGTCTTGGGGTTAAGGATAAAAAGATTGTCAGATAACCATTTCTCTGTGGATAGAAAGGAGTTTTGAGTAAGGGTGTGAAGGTATGTAATACTACTGGAGATGAGTGTAGAGTCATCTGCATATTGTGTAAGAGAAGTTGTCTGCAAGAGGTGAACAGTTCATTTGTAAAGATGTTGAAAAGAAGGGGACCCAAGACAGAGCCTTGTGGAACATCCGTTGGAGCAGATATATAGGGAGAGCAGGAGGGGAGCCATTTGACAGATTGCTGCCTACCAGAGAGATAACTGGAGAACCAGGCAAGGGAGGAAGAAGATAGGTTGAGGTCAGATAACTTGGTAAGGAGTATTGAGTGAAAGACTGTATCAAAGGCTTTGGAAAGGTCAGGGAAGAGGGAGGATATTAGTTGATTGTTAGCAAGGGCTTTGGCTATGGTATGAGTGAAAGAGAAGAGGGCAGTGGATGTGCTGTGGTAGGGATGGAAACCATGCTGCGTGGGAGTGAGAAGGTTGTGTTTGAGGAGGTGGTTGAGAAGTTGTGAGTGAATAAATGTCTTGAGTATCTTAGAGAGGGGAGAAAGAATAGCAATGGAAAATAGTTAGATGGATCAGTGGAGTTGCCACCCTTATGTAGTGGGATAGTAAAGAAGAATTTCCAGATAGCAGGAACCATAGCCTCTTGTATAGATCTGTTAATGAAAATGGATATAGGATAGGCTATAGATTCTGCAGCAAGTTTAAGGAATGTAGAAGGTAGGTTATCGGTAGAGGAAGAACATGGTTTAAGTTTTAGAAGAAGGGATTTAATGTAAGAAGTTGACACAGGTGCAAATGAGAAGAGATTCTGGTTGTGGGGGTTGATGGGGATAGTGGTAGTTGCAGTATTAGTGTAAGAGGGAGTGAGGCTTTGGATAGTGTCAATGAAGTGTTTGTTGAGTAGGGTAGCAATTTCTAGAAGAGATTTGTTGGGGTAAGGTGAGGGGCTAGAAAGGTTACCAAGGTGAAGTATTTTGTTAAGAGTAGTCCAGAATTTGCGAGTGTTGGATCTGTTGTCTAGTTGAGAAGAGTTGTAGTAAGATTTTTTGTCTTTAGTGTCTAATGACTTGACTGGGTTATGTAGTTGTCTGTATTTATGGTAGAAAGGGAGTATGCCTAGTTTTAAGCCATGCCTTCCAGGTGCTATCGCTGTTATGCATCAGTGCTCTAGTATCTTTGGAGAGCCATGGAGCATAGTTTGATTTAATTCTAATTTTCCTGGAGGGAGCAAGGGAATTAAGGGTTTCTAGGAAAAGGTTGTTAAATTTACTGACTGCATCATCAAGAGGGATGTGTTTAAGGATGGAACAATCAAAACTAGATAGTATGGAGTTAAATTGGGTGTTGTTGAATTTAAAGAGCTTATGACAGTCTCTATATAGGTGGGGTTTGTGTGCCTGCGGGGTATGTCTGAGGATAGAGGTGGGGAGGTGATCACTTAAGGAGTCAGGGTACATGGGCCATGGTAGAGGTGGGGGGAAGTTAGTGAGTATCCAATCAATGGTGGAGCTAGAAGATAAGTCTTTGTTGAAATGGGTGGGGGATGTAAGCAGTTGATGGAAACCATGTAGGTTGATACTAGATTGAGGAGAGTTACTAGTAAGTCTGGACCAGTCTATATTGACATCACCAAGAATGAGAGTTTCATAGTCAACGTTGTAGCTAAACCAGGATAGGATATTTTCGGGGGAGGGTATATTATTTCCAGGAGGGATGTAGATGGAGGTGACAGCAAATTTCTTGCGTGGATTTTGATGGCAGTTTAGGATGAGAAGTTCAGCAGGATGAAAGTTGGGGGAGGGGATAGTGACAGGAGACAAGTTTAGGCTATCTGTGTAGAGTATGGCTACACCACCACCTTTTTTTGGGGATCTATCAGCATGATAGATGTTGTAACCAGGTGGCAGTATTTCACTGTTAGTGATGTGAGACTTGAGCCGAGTTTTGGACAAGGCAAAGATGTTAGGGTTTGTATGGGCTATCTAGGAATGCAGCTGTGAGATCTTGTTAGTTAGACTTTGAATATTTATAGAATATATGGATAGGCGTTTATGTGCAGAAGCCTGTTGTATCTGAGTATGGGTATGGTTAAGGGTGTGAGCAGAAGGGGTGGGAGTGGAGGGATGATGAAAGGACTGTGGGCCTGGGTTAGGGTGGATGTCACCAAAGAGTAAAAAGGTTATTTGTAAGATGTGTGAGTGGAGTATATGGTAAGTGGAGGAAGATGAGTTTTGGTTTGGGTTTGAGGGTAATTGTTTGGTTGTGAAGGAGGGTAAATTTGTGAAAATTGGAGGAGGAGAAACTAAAGAGAAATGGGGAGATAGCTAAGTAGGAAGTAGTTAATAGGTTAGTGTGGGAGGTAGAGTGATGTTATTATGCTCATCAATGCTACCCTCATACCAGCCTGAGACATATAGTCTGAAAGCTCCATAATGTCTCTCTTCATATAATCCAGGGAGGTGCATCTCAGGTCATTTTCACCTACATGGACTATGATGGAATAATACTGGCATCAGTGGGTTAATGACTTGAGTGCAGGCATGATTTGGGGGAGCCTGGCCCTGGATAAGCAACTAACCGTTATCTTCTCCTCATTCAGCCTGGTTAGAGGGGCATCAGTATGTCTTACAATGGAGTCCCCTATGACGAGAGCCCAGGAAGTGTGTTTGTTAGCCATAGGTGCTTATTATTTGGGGCTCCACCAAGAGTGACAGCACTTGTGGTGTTAGATGTTTTTTCAGAAAGCTTTTAGGCTTGCTGAGGCACAGCTTTGACACTAAAATGTTTAGACAATCTTTGTTGTTTAGAAAGATTGGTTTTAAGTATCTCAGCATATGTTAGTCTTTGTGTGTGTGTGTGTGTGTGTGTGTGTGTGTGTGTGTGTGTGTGTGTGTGTGTGTGTGTGTGTGTGTGTGTGTGTGTGTGTGTGTGTGCTATTTGACGTGGGTCTTATGTGCATGACTTTGGCAACCTGATGTGCACTTCTATGGGCGAGTTTAGTCTCCAGTGTCATTGTGTAAATGCTTTACAGGGTACAATTTTATGGACCGTACTATAGGGAACATTTGCTTTATAGGCATATATTACAGTACAGGGCTTTGCAAAATGTATAGCAGCACAAAAATAAACTATCACCAATGACAAGGCCCAGAGGGAGTCCAGTCACAGAGCTGAATAACTTCTGGCTGAGTACAGCACTGGGCAGTGTGAAAAGGAACCATCATCCCACCCTATCCCCTATCATGATATATCCATTCCTTATATTTTACTTCACTACTCAGTTTGTAGTCCAGTCCTCACCATCACTAGTTACCCTCCACTCTGTTTGTCTGTGTTTCTGCTTTGTGTTTCCTCTTTTATGTACTTTCTCTTTTGGTCTTTGTCGGTTTTTTGTATTTGTTTTTTTTTTCCCTCTACCATCACTATACCCTCTTTCCTACCCACACCTTCCACTTACTTCATTCCTGCTCTACCTAAAAAAGGGCACTTGTCCTGCAAAAAAATACCTGTGCATTCCCGCTCTCCCCATCTTTCCTTCCCCTTGACATTCTGTTCATTTCAGTGCTTGCTTTTTCCCCTCTCTGACTCCAGTGCACCTATTTCCTCTCAATTAATACAAATAAGTTGTTAACAACTTTACAGGGAAGCCTGTACTCTGGAGCTCTGGCATTATTATAGTTGTGCAACCTTGTGCATGAAGACAAAAATAGTCAAGGGTGTACTGTATGGATGCTATTGTAATCTGTAGAACACGACTGCCATTGTGCTATGCTTCCCTTTTCCATAGTCTGTGCAGTTTTTGCCAGAACATTCCTTCATTAATTAATATATATTGCATTAATTGCTTTGTTAAATTGTGCTAATTATCTTTGTACCATATTACACTACATCGGCCACAGTAATTAGCCAATGAGTGGCCACATAACCATTTTTACTGAATCCCAGAGCTAGCTGTGTAATATCAAAAGCCAATAAAATGTCAAAAGCCTCAAATGCATTCCTCACACAGATATAAATTTTTTTTCCAAAATGCTACAGACTAGGCTTTGCCAAACCCTGAAGCAACTGTTTCTTTAATCATGATCTTCTTTGATGTTAAACCCAGTTTGCAGTCCTTACATAATGTGAAACCTAATCCAAAATACAATTTTTACAATTCCATAATATTCACCACAAGTTGTTGTTGTGTCTTTCGGCTTTTCCCGGTTAGGGGTCGCCACAGCGGAATTTCGGTCCGCTAATGATTGTCAGTAGATTTTTATGTGCCGAGTTGCCAGCCCTGATGCACAACCTTCAACAAAGGTACGCCCATTCATGCATGTCTCCAGACAGAAGATGCTCTAGCTGAGAATCAAACGGGACAACGTCTTACTGTCAGGCAACAGCGCTACCACAGCACCACCACCGCAGTTCACCACAAGTAAAAAAAGAAAAAAAAAATGATACTCTATGGCTTCTACATAATTCAAAACCTTCACTCATTAATCACATTACAAAGGATCATAGAAAGTTACTAGGCTATTGGCCCTGAGGCCCTTATAAGCCTAGCCAAGAGTTTAGCCCATGTTTAGCCAAGTCACCACCTGATGCCCTAGTCCAGCAGGGACACAGGTGGAATCCCGGGGTGTATTTTCTGTTTCCCATCCAGTTATCCAAGTTCCGCTTAAAAAGGAATAATGAGGTACTCTGCTTGACATGGAGATGGAGTCTATTCCACAGATGGAGGAGTCTCTGGGACACAAATCTGTCCTGCCAACAAGTCTTATTGATGTCATAGACCAGGTTGAGATCACACATGCGGATTATAAAATTGTTAACTGAATATTTCTCAACAAACATAAAATTAGAATAAAAAGAGTTGGAGATTACCTTTGTAGATTGTAACCTACTGTAGCTGCTGTTTTACATTTTCCAAGTTAAAATCCCATTTGGATTTCAATAAGGCCTTTGTGTTATGCCTTACAGGACAAAAGAATGAATTTGAATCTGTAAGTTATCGAGTTAGTTACAGCATACACCACAAAAATGGTGGCTAATAAGTTCATAAAATACAGAAGCATGACCTGTGATTGCCACTGTCATCATTACTGACCCCATTTCTCAACACTGCCATCAAAGTAACCCTGTCAACGGTTTTGAACTGATGGCCAAAGTAAGTCTGTGTGGATGACACATGGCAGTTAGTTGGCAGTTAACAGTTTGGGAAGCTGAACAGAGTACAAACGTACCTGGTGAGACTTGGAAGAGAATGGTAATGCTTAACTTAATCACATGATTTCTAGGTGAAAAAGTAGCAAGCCATATACTTTGGAGTGAAAAGTGTGGATAGTGTACAGAGTGTGTGTGGCGGGGGGGGCAGAGAGACAAAGGTATTGAGTGTCAGAACAAAATTAAGACTTAATAATAAGAATTGAAATTGATCTCTCCAACTAGCTTTAAGGCCTGATCATTCTACCTGTGTGAGGAAGGATCACAGTTCAACAGACAAGCAGATACAGCTATGCTGTTGGGAACAGTCGGGAATTTCCTGCAGAAAAATTAAACAGTGAAACAGTAATGAACTTTAACTGCAGTCATAAGATACAAACTTTAAATGGGAAACCAACTAAAGGTAGTCAGTGACTATAGCATAAATATAAAGGCCTGCCAATTCTAGGGATACAACAGACATGACAGGTAGATAAAATCATAAGAAAAGAATATTTTGTAATTATAACAATGGTACAAACTATAACTATTAGATTAATGGAATATGTATTATGCTTCCATTCTATTAGTAAGTTATTAGATCATTGGTGGAATATGGCTAAGGTTTTTGTGTGCATTCTAGGGCTAAAACTGAAAGACTGAAAAGGGTGCGAAAGTTACTTACTAAGGATTAAAGGATGTTCTCAGTTGTCATGTAATGTTAGAGATTAGGACAGCTTGATTTATTTCCAATATTTTATAGACAGATTAGAGGTGACCTGATCTGGCTGAACAAGAGTTTTATTTTAAAAAAATATGGTTTCATGATGTTCCTTAGGAATTAGTTTTCTAAAGCATGATAGGTGCACTAGGAGCAATGAACTCCTAGGAGAACTGTGTTCTACATGAACTACAGTGTGAACTGGCACCTCACCTGTGTGCCATATTCAATCACAGCCTCACCTCAGGCTTTGTCCCTACCGAATGGTGCACTGCTACAGTCATCCCTCTCCACCAAGGAGGAGGGACTACAGATCCTGGGAATTATCGCCCCAGACGAGTCTTATATGCAAAGCTATGGAACCCATCATCATGGACCTAATAAACAAGGATATAGGGAATCTCCAAACTCGATCTCACACAGTTTGGTTTTGTGAAGGGTTGATCATCCCTGCTCAACCTGGTCAACTTCTTTGAGTCAGTCGCCTGAGCTGCAGATGAAGGCAAGATGGTTCATACAGCCTACCTTGATCTGACCAAGGCCTTTGATACCATTCCCCACTCAGGAATCACAGAAAAACTCTCTAAGCTAGGCATCAACCCCATATCACTAGGTGGGTTGCAAACTGGCTCACAGATAAAACCCACAATGTGAAAATAGCTGACTTCAAGTCAGACTGCCGACCAGTCAAGAGTGGAGTCCCACACGGTTCAGTCCTGGGTCTTCTCTTGTTTGGTATCTACTTCTCTGAAGTCTAGACCAACATGAAGGGACTCTGGCTGACAAAGTTTGCAGATGATTGCAACTTGGGTGCAATTATTAACTCCCCCAAGTGATGTTGACATCCTACAGAAAGGCCTCATTGAGATCAATGACTGGTGTCAGAACCATGGCCTTAAGGTCAATGCCAAAAAATGTGTCGCCATCCCCTTTGGGAAAAACCCGGTTCCCATGAATTACCACATTGATGATAGTCAACTGAACACAGAATGCGTTATAAGACATCTGGAAACACAGGTTGACAGCAACCTCTGTTTTGGCCACCACATTGCCACTGTGGTCAGAAAGTCCTTCTATGTGGCACATCTCATTACTAAGGGTTTTGCATCCAGGAAGAAAGAGGTCATTGTCTTCCTCTACTCTTCCCTCATTAGGCCAATCATTGAGTGCAATGCCCCATTTGGCATGAACCTCAATAGACACCTGCAACTACTGGAAAAGCCACAAAAGTACCTCACAAAGAGGATCCTAGGCCTTAAACACTTGTCGTATATGGCCAGACTCAAAAAAACTCCAACTATTCTCTGTGTCATATCGCCTACTTAGAGGCAATTTCTGCTTGACTTACAAAGCCATGTCTAACCCAGCTCTGTTAGAAATGCTACATCTAAAGAAATCCCAATCCCTCTGCACCACATGCTCCAGACACCTCAACCTCATTACCACAATCAACAGAACATGCTGGATGGACAGGTTCATAACCCAGAGACTGCCCATGCTATGGAATAGACTTCCCATACATGTCAAACAGAGCACCTCACTGGCCCTCTTCAAGTGAAATCTTGCTGAGTGGATGGGAAATAGAAAATTCACCCCAGGGATCAATCCAGTGGCTCTACTCGACAGAGGCACTGGGAACTAAGATCGAGTGGCACGATGCCAGGGTAATCCTATGGGCTAGGCTTGTAAAGGCTTCAGGGTCATTAACCTATGAACCTATGAACCTATGAAAAATAGGCGCTATGTTTTTCCAGCCAAGGGTAGGAAAAAGACTGAACTAAAGAATGGCTACAAATAAACAGGTATTTAAAAATAAGTTGGATAAATGAAATGGCGAAAGGTTTTTTTTTATCTCTCCCTTTATAGTGAGCGGCCAGTACTGATTTCTTTTGAGGTCCATGGCCTAAATTGAACATCAAGCTTTTTATCATCCTCCAGGAGACATGGCATTGAAAATGTTATGTCCCATATGATGCATTATTCACAAAGTAAATATGAAGATAGGGTTGAATTCTCTGGGCATTTGCTATTCTTACCACAGTAATGTTCCAAATGCCTTCATTGCACATATAACGCCTTTCCAATTCTGCTTCTAGAAATGTTAAGCAGTAGTGAAACATCTCATACATAAAAATTCCATCTTCTGATACATTTCATCTTTTTGGCCAGGTGGACAGCTACATGTAGAGTAGACAAACTACACCATGGCATGTGTAACATCTAAAACTAAACATAATCTTAATAGTGGTGTCCACATAAGATTATATACAAGTGCTGACCTATTCATTTTTGCTCCATGTAGTGAATAAATCATGCTTATATCTGCCAACCATGAGTAATTTCAGAGTCAGCAATCTAATGTCAAAATTCCTTGAATATTTAAATGGCTGAAGCCCTAAAATTTAAATTCTTGCAAAATTATCAACAGAAAAACTGCTCTCTAAAATTATTTTAATTGTAAATGTATCCCAAATTCTTGATTATAACTAAAAACCGAATTTAGCTACTACCTAAAATTGGCATATTTTAGCTCATTAGGTTCAACTGTATATGCTTTCTTTGGATCTATATTACATTGTCGAAGGGCTGTTCATTGAATGCCCTTTCATCGACACATAATAATCAAAATACCAAAACCCCAAAGGGACACATAAGCAAATTTTTTCCCAGGGGAAAACATCACTTGTCCCTCATCGGGGATTTACCCTTTCCTCCACTGTAGTGCAATCTCGGAGTTTGTATATTTAGTTTGAGGGGGGGGGGCACAGACCCCCACTTCATAGGGTCTGCAATTTTTTTTTTGGTGTTGGCAAAGCTGTTTTTTCCCCTGGGAAAAAAATTCACTTTTGTGGCCGTTTGGGGTTTTGGTATTTTGATTATTACGTGTCAATGAAAGGGCATTCAATGAACAGCCCCTTCAACGATGTAATATAGATCCACCTTCTTAATACTTATGGGATAATGTTTTACAGTGTTGCAGTAAAAGATTTGTGTATTTCAAAACCACATATTATTTACCACAGCGTTTATCAGACAGATTTGGATTGCAAACAATCTGTGAACCTTTCTGACTATAACAGGTGTTCTTGCATATTTGTTTCATTTTTTTTTTGAAACTATGATTTAATTATAGCTATAGAATAACTTAGCTACATCATGCTGTCTCTTTAGCAATATTCATTTTAAGTATGAAGAGTTAGAAGTTATTATGGCAGCTATATCACAAGCACACAGGTGGAAAATGTGGCAGTTATCATGCTCCACTGGGCAGATCTGTTTTACTGCTGCCTCACTGCGCAAAGATAATGCTTAACAGAAGAACACAAGGTGTGTCTTTGGATTAATCAGACAGCATCAGCTAGAAGATAATGATTCTTAAGAGAAAGTTTGCATTTTCTTTCAGCTGTTCCATGTTACCACCTATACTGCTAGTTACATTTATTTCCACTACATCTGTATGACAGGGAGTCTCTTATTAGCAGCAGTGGAGCACTGAATAAACTAATTTTCAGAGAATAAACACTTATTTGTTATTTAAAGTTGATGGCCCGTCTACTGTCTCTAAAGGATCCATTTCAAGGCCATTCTAGGAGAAGAGGAACCCATATAACTTGCTTCTGGTTACACAGCGTGTTTATCCAAATAAGAGTTGAATACCTAGCTCTCCAGGTTCATATCTTACTACCATAATGACTGTTCAATGCAGTATTATATGACAATGAATAGAGGACTATGGATAACAAATGTTAAATACAGAATATTAGACAACATTTACATATGATCTTAGGTGCAGATACCTAGGAACAGGTAACAAGGATATCATCAATGCTCAAAGAGATGATGTAGTCTTGGTTAAATATTAAAAAAATAGGATGGAGAAATACATACCTATCACATTTGTAAATATTTGTGTGTGCATTCTTTATTTCTTCTAGCCGAGTATTAAAGTCTCCAGAGATTTAAAGAAGTAGAAGAAGCAAGCAGTAAAGGGACAGCACTAAGAATTCAATAAAGCCCGTCAGGTTAGGTATCACAGGGACAAGGCAGGGGTGTTCTGATGCCTATTGCCATTGATGCAGGGTCTCAACATCCCCTAGAAGGTTATAAATTCAGTGCATGTGTACAAACATATAATAATGCTGATGGAAGAAAACTTATGATCCATAAAGTTTAAAGACTGCAACTACCCCATTTCATTCTGTTGCTTCATCCACATAGCCCATGAAAATCTGAACACACAAATTAACCTGCTCTCAACCATTCCTTCTCACAGTGTGTTTCATGACCCCACTCTATTTGTAAAATATTCCACTACATCCCTCGCTCTTCAGCTGTTGACGTCCCATTCTCCATAATCCCTCCTTTCTTATACTCCATCCCAGTGATTTGCCACCATAAGTCCATATCAGATCTCCGTTTATTTTCGCTGTCTGTCGCTCTGTCTCTCTCGTTCATACTCGCTCACTCACTGTGTGACTTTTCTCTTACTCTGGCCACTTCATTGCTCTCATCATTTTCTTAAGTTTTTTCCATCATTTAAAACAGTCTAATCTGCTGTTCTGTGTAACAGGGCAACTAAAACAGGTTATATTGTTCTGAGTGCAAATTTATAATTCTATACAGTATAAGAGGATCTTCTTCTCTTTCGGCTGTTCCTGTTAGGGGTCGCCACAGCGGATCATCTGTTTCCATTTCTTCCTGTCCTCTGCATCTTGCTCTGTCACACCAACCACCTGCATGTCCTCTCTCACCACATCCATAAACCTTGTCTTAGGCCTTCCTCTTTTCCTCTTACCTGGCAGCTTCATCCTTAGCATCCTTTTCCCAATATACCCAGCATCCCTCCTCAGTACATGTCTAAACCAACGCAATCTCGCCTCTTTGGCTTTGTCTCCAAACCATCCAACCTGGGCTGACCCTCTAATATGCTTATTCCTAATCCTGTATACCCTCGTCACACCCAGTGCAAATCTTAACATCTTCAACTCTGCCACTTCCAGCTCTGACTCCTGCCTTTTTGTCAATGCCACCATCCCAACCCTCTTGTAGACCTTCCCTTTCACTCTTACTGGTACTCGTCTGTCAGAAATAACTCCTGACACTCTTCTCCACCCACTCTATCCTGCCTGTACTCTCTTCTTCACCTCTCTTCCACACTCACCATTACTCTGAACTGTTGATCCCAAGTACTTAAACTCATCCACCTTCACCAAAGAGGATGAGGTCTTAAATTCAAACATACATACAGAGCTCTGCATGACAACATCCTGGTAACCTTTATTGCTACCTTTGCCTAAAGCACTGTATGCATTTGACTGCCCTACAAGTTGCAAGAGATCCCAAGCGAAGACCATTCATTTCCATCACTGAACAAGAACACCAACATTTGCATTACTAGCAAAAAGAAAGATCTTGCTTTCCAACCCTAGTATTCTATTACGCACAGCTACGCCAAACCAGACTTGTACATATTCTGAAGAAATAACCTTTACATGTTAGTCCAAACAGCCTGACTCAGACTGCTAACCATTCAACCAGTTTCACATTGACTTCATTATTTTGGCCACCAACTGCCTATCCCATAGAATCTTGTAAAGTAGTGTTATAGGCCTTACCAAAAACAGGGATGCATGGTGTGTATATATGTGTATATATATATATATATATATATATATATATATATATATAAATATATATAGATATAGATATATATATATATATATATATAGATATATATATCTATATATATATATATATATATATATATATATATATATATATATATATATATATATATATATATATACATATATATCTATATATATATATATATATGTGTGTGTGTGTGTGTGTGTGTGTGGGTCTAGGACTATTCACTGAAAGCACATTTACTTAAACACATTTGACTGTGCACAATTCACTGAAAGCTCATTTCAATGAAAACACAATTCACCGAAACACATTTCACTGAAAGTTATATATGGCCTTTTCCCCACTGTTGTGTCACCCTGGAGTTAGTATATATAGTAAGGGGGGGTGTGGGGGGCACCACCCCCCAAATCAGGGGTTGTGGGGTGGGTGTAGCCCCCACCTATTTTAAATATTTTGAGCTATATACATGGATACTTGCAATTCCAATAAATTACTCTTTTCTGAACTTAATATGTATCCAAAATATGTCCCCCACACCCACCCTTATTATATATACTAACTCCAGGGTTGCACAACAGTGGGGAAAAGGCCTTATATAACTTTCAGTGAAATGTGTTTCAGTGAATTGAGTTTTCAGTGAATTGAGCATTCAGTAATTTGCAGCTGAATTATACAATATATTAGTATACAAGTAGTCATAAAGAAAAAGTAGGAGCTGAATTATACAATATATTAGTAAAAGTAGTCTCCTTAATGAGATTCTGAAGATTTAAGTAATAGTATAGAAGGACAAGGTCAGTTGTTATTAAGAAAAGGAACTTGATTACTGAGAAGAGGAGGGTAGGTCGAACCAAGTAAGAAGAGCTAGTTGATCAGTCAGGTTTAGTACAGGGGCACAACCAGTGTGTTCTGAGGAAAAGTTTCAGTTTGGTTTTAAAGAGTGATATAGAGGGAAGAGAGGAAAGTTCGTTAGGAAGAAGGTTCCAGGATTTTCCAACAGTATTAGAGAAAAGAAAGTCCCCAGCCCTGTTGTTTGATTTACAAATATTTACAAGAAGTTTATGTGATGATCGTAAGGTCTTTAGATTGTTGTCGGGGGTAATGAGGGTAGATAGTATAGGGGTATTGGTAGGTTGGTAAAGGGTTTTATGGGCAATGGTCAGTTGGTGGAATTTAAACTGATTTTGTAATTCAAGCCATCCTAGCTGCTTTAGATTAAAACAGTGGTGGATTCTGAAAGGGTTACCTGTAGCAAATCTGGCTATGTTATTGTAAGTAGGGTTACCACCTGTCCCACTTTGCGAGGGACAGTCCCTCTTTGGGCAGTTGTGTCCTGCAAAAAAATTGTAAAAATGGCAAATGTCCTGAGATTTTAGGACAAAATTATTTCCTATATTTTATGTAATAGTTGCATAAAATAGTTATTCTATATCTGAAACACCTAAATGTTGTAAGAAACAGAATAAGCAACTAAAATGCTACAAGAATAAGCTTTTGTTTAGGCAAACAAGTGAAGTTCTGTCCTTCGTACTGGCTGTGGGTATGATACTGCCGGCAAAATCTGACGTTTGTACCAAAAATGTCCACTTTGGGCATTTGAAAAGGTGGCAACCTTAGTTGTAGGAGTTTTCCATTTTATTAAGGTTGTTTTTAGAGAGATTAATATATATGGGTGAGGCATAGAGGAGAGTAGAAATTAGATGGGTGTGAGCAATAGTTATTCTTGCTGCAGGAGAGAGGAAGGGTTTGATCCTGCAGAGAGAGCCTAGTTTTCTAGTAAAAGATTTTAAGAGTATTGTTAATATGGGCGTCAAACTTAAGGTTGTTATCTATGGTGATACCTAGTAGCTTGGTAGTTGGATCTGGGGATATGAGAGTACCATTATTGGATGTTACTGTGAAGTCTATTGGGGGGGACTTACAGGTAGGAGTAAAAAGCAGGTGTTTAGTTTTTAGGGTTCAGAAGGAGACAGTGCTGTGTAAACCATTGTTCAACTGTGTTAAACACATTTTGGGTAAGGGAGTGAAGTTCAGATATAGATGTGGCTGAGCATATAAGTGTGGAATCATCTGCATATTGTATGCATGTAGCCTGGGGGATTGCTAGGTGAAGGTCGCTGATAAATATAGAAAACAGGAGAGGTCCTAATATGGACCCTTGAGGAACACCAATGTTAATGGGCAGATGGGTAGATAGAATGTTATGCCAAAGTACAGCCTGTTGTCTGTTATCTAAGTAGGACTGGAACCATTTTATAGCAAGTGCATCTAGTGACAGGGATTTGAGGATATTTATAGGTATCTGGTGATTTACCATATTGAATGCCTTGGACAGATCTATAAACAGTGCAGAGGAAAGCATATTGAGGTTACGGTTTTTGTTAATACAGTCAGTAAAGGAAATGAGGACAGTAGTAGTGCTGTGGGAAGATCTGAAACCATGTTGAGAGTTTAAAAGTAAGTTATTTTGGATTAGGTGGTCTAGCAATTGTCTGTGAATGCATTTTTCCATGATCTTTGCTAAGGGAGAAAGTAGGGCTATGGGACGGTAATTGGAGAGTTCAGTAGAGTTCCCACCCTTGTGAAGGGGGATAATGATAATTGATGAGAGTGGAAATGGGATAGGTGATGGATTTGGCTGTGTTTTGTAGATTTTTAGCGGGTAGTTGGTCTGCTGAAGGAGTGCACAGTTTCAGATTTTGGATAAGGGTAAGAATATATGTTGTTGGGACTGGTTGGAAGAGAAATGGAGGAGATGGGTTAGAGTTAGAGTTGGATATAGTTAAGTTCTGAGTAGATAACTGACTGGCAAGAGTTTGAATGGCCTCAGTGAAAAAGGTATTAAAGGCATTAGCAGTCTGCTTGGGATTCTCCTGGTCTGTGCCTTGTGGGTTTGGTGTGATGGATTGACCTGGGTGTAATAATTGATTAATACTCGTCCAGAACTTTTGTGGTTTATTATGGTGAGTCTGCTGGAATTGTAGGTAGTAGTTTCTTTTGTCAGACAGTATAGCTTTTTTAGTTTCATTTCTCAGCTCTTTGACGTTTTGTTGGTCTACTGGGTTTTTAGTTAAATGAGATTTATTCCAGTATTTATTTCTGAGATGGATTTTTTGCCTGGTTTCTTTTGAAAGCCATGGGGCAGATTTAGTTCTCATTCTAATAGAGCGGGTTGGTGCATGGTGGTCTAGTATGGCTAGGAAGTTAGAATTAAAGTAATTAACAGCTTCCTCCAGTGTGAGGTATTTTAAGGGAGACCAGTTACATGCTCTTAGTTCTCTCTGGAAGAGATAGGGGTTGAAGTCTTTCTTGGTTCTAATTGTCCTAAATGTGGTTGGATTAGGTAGATTGGATTTAAGCCTGATGATGTAGGTTAGTGAGTGGTCACTCACATCATCAGGGAGGGTTCCAGCTTCATATGTCTGGGGATGATTATTTATGAGAATCCAATCTAATGTACTTTCTTTTTTATTAGGCTTGTTTATCCTGGTAGGGGAGGTAATGGTTTGTGAAAAACCAAAAAGGTTAATATGGCTGGTAGGGTGGCTACTGCTACAACACTTCCAATCAACGTTAAAATCACCTAGGATTATGGTTTATTGGGGTAAATTTTGGGATAACCAGCAAAGGATATTTTCTATGGTGACAATGTTATTACCAGGAGGAAGATAGATACAGATAATATAGATGGATTTGAATGTGTTAAGTTGAAGCTTGGTAATAAGAATTTCAGCACTGGAGTTTTGAGGTGGTTTATAGTCATAGCTAGTAATCTGTAACCCAGATTTAAATAGGACAGCTACACCACCACCCTTTTTGTTTGCACAGTCAAGTTGCAAAATATTATAACCAGGTGGGGTGACTTCATTGTCTTTAGTTACAGGTTTTAAACAAGTTTCTGTTAAACAAAGAATGTCAAAGGAGTAGACTTTCAAGAGAGCATGGAGTTGTGCAACTTAGTTATTAATGCTACGTATATTGAGGTAAGCTAATAAGATTGATTTAGGTGGTTTGGTAAGGGAATGGATAGCAGAGAGGTTGGGGTTGAGGAGTTGAGTGGTAGTAGCAGTTGTTGGGCCTGAGTTTGGGTGAATGTCTCCATCTTTTAAAGAGAAGAGTAGTGTTTGAAGTCTAGGATTTGGGAATTTACTATATAGAGATAGAGATTTTCTGGGATTGGGAGAGTCATATCTAATGTGGGCTATCCTATGGTATTTTGCTTCTAAGATAGCTGGGTGTAGATGTTATGTTAACATGGTTAGTGAAAATAGGTAGAGAAGTAGAGGTAGATAGCTTATTGAGGTAGAGAAGATGTGGATATAATGGGTGTTCATAGGAGGTTAGCAGGTAAGCTAAAATTAAAGGTGGTAGAAGTGTAAGTATGAGTAACCTCTGTAAGAGGGCTTGGATGGGTAGCTTATACATCTGGAAGGGTAAGTTGTTAGATTGCTCTTATAGGCTCGGAGGTATACTAGGTGTGGAAAGGAATAGGTGGAGGTGTGGTGGGATAGATAGGGAGTGGTAAGTGAAAGGAGGGAATTGGAGTTAAGTGGCCAATGGTGAAGGGTTTGTGATTGATGGAAGAGGGAAGGGGTGTGGTTATAGGTTCATAGGTTGGTACTAGGCTATTGGACCTAGGGCCTATACAAGCCTAGCCATAACAATTCCCTGGATATTTCTTCCCACAATATTTACTTCCCTGGACCCCTGTCTAGCAGGGAAACTAACATGATCCCTGGGGTGAATTTCCTATATCCCATCCAATCGTCAAGTTCCTATTGAAGAGGGCCAAGGAGGCACTCTGCTTGACATGTATGGGCAGTCTATTCCAGAGTATGGGGAGTCTCTGGGTCAGGAACCTATCCCTCCAGCATGTTTTGTTTATTGTGATGACAAGGTTTAGATCCCTGGAGCATGTGATTTCTTTGGCAGATTGTAGATCCACCGACCCTGTGCATCAAGTCATGCATGAAGCCATTCTGTAAATGTCTGGCCTTGTGCACTGCCTGTTGACTGTTTGCTGTTTTCCATATCTGCTGAGGAATTATGTCAGACCACACAAAATGACAACGTGCCCACCACATCTGCAGGTTTTCAAAAATTGCTCTGATTTGAAACCGTAGCCTTCCAAGTGGTTGACTGATGACATCATTCCCTCAGTGTGCAGCACAAGAATGTCAGGGTCAGGGTAGATGGAACACTTCCTTTCCAACAACTGCAGTACTCCGCTCCAATGCATACCTCTTCTTGCAATCCAGTATACTTTCACACTGGATGTGGGGAAGCTCATGTTGTACTGGTTTTCAGTTATGGTGGCATAGCTGGCAGCCCAGTGAATGTAGGAATGGCCACATACCCACACTCTTACTTGTTGTTCTCCTGCTCGTGAAGCCATGTCAGTGTGAGAAGGTGGACGAACTTGCACAGGAAAGAAAATGAAAGCAGATTACTACTGATGTTTGACAGATGTATTGAAAGACTACATATATATGTGTATCATATGCATTACCTGGTTAGCCCGTTCCAAATCTTCACTCCTATCCACAGGGGCAGTATTCTTTTCATAAGGTACTTAAGTGGTGATGACACTGCAGAGATACATACCTACCACCCGTGAAAACACCAAATTACACACAATGACTGACAAGGGGGCACAGAAAGGGCACTTGTAAACGGCAAAAGCTGGGTAAGGACTGCCACTCCACTAATATGCCAAGGACAGGCATGGAGCTTCAGCTCATGGGCATCTGAAGTGTCCCATACTGGTTCTGGCTACCCACTCAGACTGCTGGTTGCAGCAATGACTCCCGATTGCATGCAGTGCCAGCACTCTGCCTTACCTCTTCCTTTTCCATTTAGTGGAGAAAAAGTCAAGTCTGACTTGTGCATTCATCAATGTGATAATGACTTCTACTTATGTAAATAACAGTGACAGCTGCTGACAGTTTTGTCTGAAAAGTGATAATGACACAGTGCTGTATTGTACCTGCTTTATTGTAACAGCACTGTGCTAATGATGTGTAAAGTTATGCATGCTCAGACACAGGTGATAATTGCCTGTTGCCTGTTGAGTAGGCATTCATTGTATTACCTTCTGCAGCTTCAGCAAAAATAGTATAACACTTATTACTGAGCCCTTTCTCCCACCTATTTGTTAACAAGGTACCAAGCAATGAGGAATGACTCATAATAAAATTCTTGGCCTACATCACAAAATGCTGTGGTCAAATAAACATTCTCATGTTCACTTCCAAAGCAATTGGTTTAGACTCACTAGGTCAGTGGCCACTTTTCAAGGGAGACCTGAAGAGGTATTCATACTGACTAAGGGAAATTAGGCCATGGCACCACAGAAAGTACAGCTGTGTTAGATTTTATCCTAACAGTAGATGTCAGTCGCTTCACTATTGTAGCATTCATAATATAAGGGATCTCCTCCCAAAGATAGCCTAATGTCCAGCCAGTGTATTAAAGCCTTTATAGGTTAGATAGTATAAGAGTAGGACCCCTGGGGTGGGTGAGATTTAGGGGTAGGGTAGGGGAGCGGAGTGAGCCTGCAGGGCGAACAGAGCGGGTAGAGACAAGTGAAGGAAAAGCTAGAGAAGAAACTATCAGCAATGCTAGTAACTGAAGGAAAGTTAGGCAAGTCAGGAGTGGGAAAGATCAGAGATAGAACAGAAGTCTATGAGAAAAAAAAACAGGTGGGTGCAGACAGTTGAAGTAAAGGGTAAGTGAGAAAATAAGAGCAGGTCTAGGACTTAAGAGATGTAGTGTAATTACAGAAGAAATACAGAGGGATAAGCAGGAGATAAAGGACCTAGTGGGCAGATCTAGTATTGCAGGTAAGTATGTAAGGGAGCTAGCTAGTTTAGAACTAGGGAAGGAGTGATAGCTAGTAAAGGGGGTTATTATAAAGTAGAAGAGGTTTGTTGGATACAGGGTAGATAGGAGGGGGGCAAAGGCTGCTGGCTGTTCAGGCTCGTAGCATACTTTAGAACCTCTGAAGCAATAGTAGACGGTAGTCAGCTTTACAAGCAGGACTTAAACAACCACATACTTTCTTGCTTCCTTGAGAGAGGGTGCAGGGAAAATAAGGCTGTTAGATGAGACTGCAGGTATTTTGATAGAGTCCTTTGTCACCCGGTAGGTAGGTTCTTAGAGACTATATCAGGAACAGCGCAATGGGTTGCAGGGTACTTTAGGGAGAAATAGAGACAAACGTGGAGGAGAGAAAAAAGATATATATATATATATATATATATATATATATATATATATATACATATACATATATATAGTTAGCTAGATATAGATCTAAATATAGATATATCAGTGAACACCCAGTGGTTTGTAAGACTTGCATAATAGGCCCTGAGTATGTGATAATACCTGAGCTGTGCACATCTTCAAGTGTCTTACTGCAGTTATAAAATGTGCATTTGTATATTGTTTTGTTTATTTATATACACTATTTATGTGTTTTGTATGCATTTTATTGTAAAATAGTTAATCTGCCTACTATAAATAACTGATTGTCATGCAGGATAACCGTTTAACTTTGTGGAAGTCTGATATGACATTTTGAAGTGCAGTCATTTTAAAGATCCTTTTATTAAATTGTTGCAAACTGTTACACAATTCATTCCATTTGTACAGGAAATGTTGCAGTTGGCAGTGTTTTGAATAGGATTTGTATGAATCCAGTGTCATAGTTCAGCTGTAGTCCATATATGATATATTAAAAAAAAAGACCTCAAGCTGATAAGGTTTGTCAGTGTTATGAACATTTGTTAAAAATAATGTTAAAACTGTTTCTTTTTTTCATATTTTAACTAGTTTATAGGATCAAAGGATCATACGAAGTTACTAGGCTATTGGCCCTGAGGCCCTTACAAGCCTAGCCAAGAATTTAGCTCATGTCCAACACGTCAGCACACTATGCCACTGTCAAGCAGGGATACAGGTGGAATCCCAGGGGTGTATTTTCTGTTCCCCCGCCAGTTATCCAGGTTGCACTTAAAAAGGTTTAATGAGGTACTCTGTTTACTTGGACAGGGAGTCTATTCCACAAAAGGGAGAGTCTCTGGGACACAAATATGCCCCATCAAGTCCTATTGATGTCACAGACCAGGTTGAGGTCCCACGTATAGGTTACTTGAGGGAGTTTGACTTGCGGATATGCAGCAGTCTCATCAGGGCGGGGTCTCAAATTGCTTTGTATGCCAGACAGAGGTCACCTCTGAGAAGTCTGTAGGAGACTGAGTAGAGAAACAGAGCTTTTAGTCAATCTGTGTAGGGTAAATGTTTGAGGTCCTGGATTCACCGGGTGAGGAACCTCTGTGGTCTTTCCAGTTGGTGCATGTGCTTTGTGTGGTACATGCCAAAAGGGGCATTGTACTCAATAATGGATCTTATAAGGGAAGAATACAGGTATGTTATGACCACCTTGTCCCTGGATGAGATACTTTTACTAATGAGATGGGCCATGTAAAAAGCTTTCAGTACAACAGAGGCAATATGGTGATCAAAAGTCAGTTTGTTATCAACCTGGGTGTCCAAGTCCCTCACGACTGATTGCGTGTATCATGCCTTATTATCAATGTGATAATTTGTGGGGACGTCATTCTCCCCAAAAGGTATTATGATGCAGTTTTTGGCATTCAGTTTGAGGCCATGTTTCTGGTACCAGTAATTTGTTTGTGTGAGACCCTGTTGGAGGATGTCCACATCACTAGGTGAATTGATGATGGCACCCAGTTTGCAGTCATCTGCAAACTTGGTCAGCCATAGCCCACTAGATTTGCCCTGCACCTCTGAGAAGTATATCCTAAACAGCAAATGCCTCCAGACCGATCCCTAGGGTACACTGCTTGTTATGAGTCTACTACTTGAGGTGCTTCCCCTATTTTGACTAGGTGGGTTCTATCAGTGAGCCAGTTTGCTACCCATCTGGTAACATATGAACTGATGCCTAGCTGAGAGAGTTTATCTATTATATCTGAGTGGGGAATAGTATCGAAGGCCTTGGCCAGGTCAAGGTAGGTGGTGTGCACCAGCATCCCATCATCATGAAGAAAGCCTTATGATAATCTTTAGTAGATGTGGCCAGTTTGGACTTGAAATTTGCTTTGCAGGATTTCACTAGTGCTCTTATTTGCTTGTTCAGGCTAAGGAGAGATTGCTTCCAATTAGATATCTGCTCCTTCTTGGTCCTGGACAGCAATATTTTCCTTTTATTATAGAATTTATTCATTGTAGATATCCACCAGACAGGTTTACTCTTCCTTGAGGAGGAGAATTTCATTCTGTCTCATATTCCTGATTCCATGCAGCTATATAAATGCTCATATAGTACTTTGGTGTAGGTTTGGATATATGTGCCAGTTACTGTGGAGGGGGAGGGAGCTGTGAAGCTATTTATACCTTCCCTCATGAAGATGTAATCAACTTTGGAGATTTGTTTTTGCTTAACCCTAGCTGGGGGGGGGGGGGTCAGGGGAGATGGTGACTTTAAAACTGACTGCTTTGTGGTCGGATATTACCAGGTATGATAACACTGTAGGGATGCTGCAGTGGTTACTCATGTTGGCTAATACCAAGTCCAAGATATTTTCACCTCTTGTGGTGGTGTCGACCAACTGGTTCAAGGCATTTGCATTGACAAAATCAAGGAATCTCAGGGCATTTGTGTTTTGGCATGAGTATTTCTTCCAATCTATGGTTGGATAGTTAAAGTCGCCCTGGATCAAATAAAGGGTTGAATCTTGATAGATTTGAAGAGGTCCAGATATGTGGAATAACCATCTTGAGTCAGAGTTGGAGGCCTGTAGCTAGTATGATTTGAATAGTGGTCTTGTCAATTGTTAACTGCACCTGGAGTATTTGCTGTGCATCATACTGTTTGACCAGCCTAGAGGTGTGTATGTCTTTTATATATATTGGAACTTCACTTCCTTTTGTTTGGATGTCCATGGTTTGTGGTCTGAATGAATGATAGGATGAGTAACCTGGTATGGCTGGGGTGCTCTCCACAGCTTTGAACCAGGTTTCTGTGACTGCACAAATGTCAGCTTCTTTCAGGGTTAAGAATGCTTGCAATGAGTGCAGTTTCATGTTTAGACTCCTAGCATTTAGCAGCATGACCTTTAATTAACGTTTTAATGAAATTTTCATGTTGGTAGTTTTGACCTCATGGCATTGCCTAAAAAGGCACTATGGGGAGGCAAGAGCCTTTGCCAGGAGCCTGATGCTCAAGGGAGACAGATGCAGGCCATCTCTGGCAAAGCATCAAGGCTTGTCAATCACATCATCCCAGGCTGTCAGGTACTGGAGCCCCTTGTAATGACACCAGAAACTAAGCCAATTTTTAAAGTCAACCATTTTCTCTTTGTATTGAGGCATCATTCTGGGTGATGGTAGAATGCTGCTTAAAGCTAGGAACATACCTGCCTGGGACACATACTCAGCGAGCTCGATCTTGTCTCTTTTCATATAGTCCAGGGAGGTAAGTCTCAAGTCATTCACTCCAACATGGACTATGATACAGTCATAACAGTACCTGTTGAGAGACTTGAGTGCATTGGTGATATGGCAGATTCTGGCACCCAACAAACAACTAACTATGACTTTCTCCTTATCCAGCCTGGTGAGGGGCACATCTGTGTGTTTCACAATGGAGTCTCCTATGACTAATATGCTGGGTTTATATTTAGGCCTTAGTGGGTGTGAGACACAGATGTGTAGACTATGTGTGGTATGTGGTGTGGTGGGCAGAGGAGTTTGTGTGCGTTTATGCATCAGAGGTCTCTTTTGTTTGGGTATGCTTTTGTTGAGGACCTCTGCATATGTGGGGGGTGTTGTGTAGGTGTGGGTGGTGCTTGAGGTGTGGTGTTCATGTTGCCAACCTTCTCAGTGCCAGATATAATGGTCTGTGGGGAAGAGAGCAATGACACTTGGTGCTTGATGTAATTGCATCTCTCACAAATTGTTTTCCTAGGGGGTAGTAATAGAGGGTTGTCCATGTGCATGAGGCAGTTGCTACACTGTGTCAGGATGCCCTTATTGCTTTATAGGGTATCAAATATTAATAGAAAATAATGTTAGAAACCATGTGTTTAATATTTTTATTGGCTTTTTATTGCATCTGTATAAACAATATTGTTGGTCCCCCCTCCCCCAGTGTGTGTGTGTGTGTGTGTGTGTGTGTGTGTGTGTGTGTGTGTGTGTGTGTGTGTGTGTGTGTGTGTGTGTGTGTGTGTGTGTGTGTGTCTGTGAAAGCTGAGTACAAAGTCTTCTTCCATTGAAGGCCACATTTTGTGGTTGCTGGTGAGAATCTGAAGGCTGTAACACAGAAGGGATCTGTGAGTGAATGTGATGTTTTATGTGGCCTTCGCAAGTTTAGCCCAAGGGCATGTGGCCTTATAGTCCATGACAGTGCAGTAATATTTGTCCTATGCATACCCCCTTATTGCAGTTTAAAATGGGTATATTTTTTACAATTTTGCATTTCATAGTTAATATATGATAATGTTTCATAGTGTATTTTAATGTAAAGTAATTCATCCCACTACTTTGACTAATTGGTTGTCATACAGGGTTATAACTTTTAAACTGGGTGAATGTTTATAATTTAAGAAGCCCTTCTGCTGATTGCTGCTAATGCAATTTTGTTAGTAAATGTCACCTTGCAATCATTTTCACAACTCACACCCTTGATCTATGTTGTATGTATTTCTGGTGGTAGCAGTCCACAGATGGTATGTTAAAACTTTAAACTCAAAATTTTAGTTTTGCTAGAGTTATAGGCACTTGTTAAAAATAATTTTAACAATGAAAGTATGCAACCACCTCTCAACTGTCCATATTTCAGTAGATTGACCAGATTTTCTTCCTCATATTTTAGGTCTTTTCTCATAAAATGTGTAATTTTCTAGCAAATCGATGAGAATTTAAGTCACTAAATAATGATAAACATTTAAGTTTCAGACTTCATATCCTTTAGAAAATGCATGCTAATGTAAAATCAGATTTCTAACTTTATAAGAGCAATATTTAAAATGTGTTGCTATTTTTGGGCCTTTCTCCCCCCATTATTTTTGGTATTGTCCTGATTTCTTGCACTAACAGGTTGAGCGGTGTGTCTGCCCATTTTTACTAAATGATCAAGAAAGTTCATAGCAGAATAAAATACTTCTGTTGCTTTCCATGAAAAGATCATACATTGTCCTTAATAAGATAGTCATGCAGTTTTGTTGGCATAGAGGTGCCCAGTGCTGAACAGAAATTGATTCAGTACTCCATAGGCTGACAGCTAATCTATGAGTTGTTCTACCATCAAAGTTATAATAATCCAATCCATAAAAAGTAGATTCAGGGATGGTCTATACTTTTCCAAAATGAAATGGTCAAGCTTTGCCATCTTTCAAGAAGGTTGCCAATGCTAACTTAAAAGCAGAGTGCACTTTCTTCTTTGACAAGCTTCAGCCAGCCAGAAAAGAGAAATGCTCACATCCTCAAAGTAGGTTTTCAACAACATGGCATTCAGGGATCCTAGTGGCAGTTGGGTATGTATACGAGCTTCTGAAAATCCATTTGAAAGAACCTATCACAGGCAGAGTCCAACCCCACCTGACAAAATAGACCACTCACTGTATACTTTTTATAGCAGTATAAAGCAGCTGAATTCCTGATGGTTGATACTATAAGTGAAATGTTCTCTTCTTGTACTGCTGCATGGCTTGGGCTGTTTGGACTAGTAGAAATTCTGGGCCATAAAATCTGCCAAAAGAGCAGTAGAAATGTGTAGGGTAGGACACCATGGAAGATATTCTAGCAGACAGGGACAGTGCCACCTCATGAGACACTTATCAGTGGTATATTTTAAAATTCAAAATGTAAAATTAGAAAAGGAGTGGGTATATCTCAATTGCACTTACAAAAATTTGGAACAAATTACTATTCACTTATGGTGTTCTGATAGCTTACACAAGTTTAAATATGTTTTAGATAAATGGGTGGGAAAGTAAGCCTATTCCTTAAATAACATAAAGCCTGTGGTAAAGTGGTCTTTGGACCCATAGAGACCTAACTATGAAAGTATGAAAATGTACCAGTTAAATACTGTCATTGTTACGTGATCTGTCATTCACTGATTTTCCAGTGTTCTTCCCAGTCATGTGAAGTCACCAACATCAAGATCAAACTTTCTCCTAAATGAGAGAGAATATGCAGGATGAAACCATGGAGTCTGAAGCCTGAAAGAGTGTGTCTTGGCAGCAGTAAGTTAGAGCTCAAGACCCTACTACATATCAGGGTGGTAGATGTGTCGACTTTAGCCAGAGATACTACAGGTAGAACTCAGTTTGTATTACAGAAACACATAGACTAAGGATCAAAGTTAAATATGAGTAGGGGCACAAAGGGATTGACCAGGTGGTAGTCAGAACAAAAGATGGTTTCACCATCAATCCCAGGGTCTCTTCCATGACAAGGAACAACAGATCCAAGCTATGACCTTTAAGAAGGAACCAAGAGGCAAAAGCTTGACTGAACTTAATCTAATTAATTTAAAAGCATGAAAAATTCCAAAGCAAAAATATTTGTTTTGCAAATGACTCCTAGATTAAAATTATACCAGCCACCTTGGATGAGATTAAACCAGTTCAATTAAGAAATCTGTATACATTCTAGTCACCTGGTAGAAGGCAAACAAGTAGGCATCTGCATTTCTGACCCGTAGACAACCTCAAATCAGCCCACCTTAATACCCAGGATCTAAGCATGTTTAAGTCTAGGTCTAAACTAGGTGGGTACCCCAATTCATAATGTAACCACACAAAAAGTGGAGTCTTGTCAATCGCCCATCAGGAATTCATACTTCTCAGCTGAAGCCACAGATATTAAGTCAGGTTTCAGTGATACAGGAAAATGTAGCCTCCCACTTCGAAATAAGGATAATGCCAGTCTTGTTGTTGTTTGAGTAATGTTACGTATCACCACTTTAGAAATGATTATAGTTTGAGTGGGACTGAACACCTTGCTAGATGATGTATAACTAGTAATTAAAGGTATTTGAATGAATGAATGAATGAATGAATGAATGAATGAATGAATGAATGAATGAATCTCTATAATTCTCATTAGTGAGTAGAATTCTGCAGGGGTCATTCTCTTTAATATGGATATTTAACATTTGGGGTACATCATATACACAATTCACCCCAAAGCACTTAACAGAAACTACAATTGATATAGTCTAGCTCTTACATCTTGCAGCTCTCCCAGGGTTCCTACATTTCTTATCACCTTGTGTATTTCGAAATGTGTAGGATTCAGTACTTGTCTTGTCAATTGTTCTATTCCTCCCAAGTCTTTTTCTCTGTGCCTGGCAGTTTCTGGCTGAGTGTTGCAGCAGTTTGTGTTACTTTCTGTCTGCTAGTCACACTGAATTTAGCATTGACAGCATTGCATTATGCCTTCCCATTCTCTGCAACAAACTCTCTTTCCAAGTTGAGCAGTCTGACACACTGTTTTCATTTAAAAAGAAGCTGGACAAGTGGATGGCTGTTCACAAATTCATCCCTGGAATGGCAGGCCAGACCTTCCTTGAAATTAGAGTCAAGGCCAAAGAGTAGTTATTAGCAATGTGGAAATGGCTTTGAGGCTCAGTTGTCTTGTAACTCCTATGATCCTATTGAGCTCTGTTGAATGGTGCTGCATTATGCAGTGTCATATTGAGCAGTACTGTGTTATACTGAATCCCACTGTTTTGCACTATCTTGTAAATGTTTTGTACTGCCAACTTATATAGTCATACAGCTATTGTATTGTGCGATATCATTCTCTGTCTGCTGCTTTTGCACTTTTTCCAAAAATTCACTTTGTGTCCCTCATTGACAGTGGTGACAGGTGCTAACTGAGGTTTCTTTTTGAGGATAAACTCTTGGCTAGCCTTGTCAGGGTCCCAGGGCCATTAGCCTAGCAACTTCATATGGTCCTATGATCCTATGTGTTGAAAACCATTTGCTATTATCACAGAATGAGTCCGCATGTGATAGGTAGAAATAATAGTTACAACTGGAGGCAAAGCTCCATGTAAGCTACTTATACAGTAAATACCTATAATAACTCTATGCTTGTACACTGCAAGACATTGAGATGCTCCAAAAATCACTTCTAAAAACTTCCCAAACCATCTTAGGATTGCCACTGTAGGCATGTGCACCTTAGTCAAACCACAGCAATACACTAACATCCATCCCCTACCACAAGTAGCACCTTCTACTACTACCACCACCAGAGATAAGAGTTACCAGAGTGGTTTGGTCAAGCTCTCCAGGCTGCAAAAGTAGTTCTTTTGTCGGGGTAATATACTTGTTACAATGGACTCCATATTTCACCACACTGATGCATTACTCATAAGGCTGAATAATCACCATGGCACTTAAGTCCCTTAAACTCTAGACATGTTCATTTAAGATAGAGGGAAACATTGCCTATAAATTTAGTATCCAAGTGCATTCTTTTTTGACCAGCAAAGAATGTCATTAAATTAGAGTTAAAGAATCCCCTTTTTTAATATGTTCAATACCAGTAACAGTTTATGCTACTATGGGGTGTTGAGTTATTCGTCCTAGATCTGTCTGCTTGTGGAACTATATATATATTTCGAAAAAGAAAAGAATAACCCGACCTCCACAAAAATTGCACTTCAAAGAAAGGAGGGCAAACTCCCTTGCAGCTACTGAGCATACACACACACATATATATATATATATATATATATATATTAAGTCTTTCGGCTTTTCCCAGTTAGGGGTCACCACAGTGGAACTCCGATCTGCAGTGGATTTTTACAGTGCCAAGTTGCCAGCCTGACATCCAACCTTCAACGAAGGCATGCCCATTCACGCTCACACCTACCTGCATGTCTTTAGCATCATTCGACCATGGGGAGGACATGCAAACTCCACACAGAAGGCGCTCCAGCCGAGAATCGAACAGGAGAACCTCTTGCTGTGAGGTGACAATGCTAACCGCTGCACCACCGCTGCTCTATATATATATATATATATATATATATATATATATATATATATATATATATATATATATATATATATATATATATATATATATATATATATATATATATATATATATATATATATATATATAGATATATATAGATATATATATATATATATATATATTTAATATATACCAGCTTTGAGATTAATCATACCTTGAAGAAATGGGAAATCTCTGAGACACAGTGATTTTAGACTTGATATACTTAAGTCTGCATTATTCTCACTAGGGATGATATTTTACTGACCATGGGATGGTTAATTGAAGCACTAAAAGGGAAGTTGGATAGGCTTAAAATGGCCTGCAAGGGAAGCTAGCCTAGTCCTGTGAACCTATTAACCAGTTATCACTCATTTACTCTCACTATTCCAGGACTCTCACTATATCAAATAATTGCCTTACTAATAACATTTGATAATTATTTCTTGAATCAAATGCCTGTTCCATGTACTGAGTTCCTAAAATAGAACAGATTTTCACTGTTCTTAATTAAAATTTAATTTCTGTAATGCTATATGCCCCATTGGAGTCTGGTTTGTGTCAGAAAAGAGGCTATGAACCAGCCCCCTTACCCTATTAACAAAATGTTAAATAAAATAAATAAATGAAATATAAAAATCTGAAGAAAATCTGATATAATGATTCACCCTGTATATAATCTAACTTTGCTTTGTTAGACAAATGAATGTGATGTATTAGTCTAGTTTTACTTTTGTAGAATCCAGAACAATATGTCAATGCTTTGTATGTGTGTGTGTGTGTGTGTGTGTGTGTGTGTGTGTGTGTGTGTGTGTGTGTGTGTGTGTGTGTGTGTGTGTGTCTGTAGGACACAGTGGTGTTGAGGTTAATTTTGCTGCCTGTTGGAATTTGATTCTCCAGTATAGTTTTCAGTTTTCCATATTGTGAGGAACAGAAAAAAACAATTTAATGGAAGAACAGCAATGTTTGGCATTTGCTATTCTCCTTCACTTTCATACTTTTTTTTTTGTAATTCTGTGGCTCATAGTTATGAGTCTCAGAATTACTATAGGCAATCTACCAGTAACAGACACTTATTGTAGTATTACATCTTAATAGAAAGTGTTCATACAATTAATATTTAGTAGCAATAAAACATTTTGAGATTAGACACCAATGCATAATCCCGGAACAAGAAATCATTGTAATTGTCAGAATTTGGACTCATTTTGAATCAACAAAATACAGAATCCATATTATCCTAATTTGGTAAGAATTACAGTCCAGTTTAGTAATGCCTTGAAATGCAAATACAAACAGAAGGAAGAAGTAAACAATAAATAAAGAAAATAACATTTCTACAGAATTAGCATAGTAAATTATTTAGAGTGTACTTGCACATTATTTTTATAGACTAACCTTTATCCCTGTAATATTTACATTCATGTTCAGGGAAGAGAGGGTATTCAGGGATTCATAGTTTACTGTACATTTTCGGTTTCTAACAGAACTGCTCAGTAAGCTACAAGGGAAAGATTCAGAGACCACTGTACTGCTATAACAACAAACAACTTTAATACTGCCACCCAACATGCCACCGTCATCCAGTATGCAGATGACTCGTTCCTTATCTGCTCAGCCCACTCCCCACAGAAACTCCAACACAAAATGCAATCATCATTCCAAGACATTGAAAAGTACCTCACCAGCCACCAGCTCATCCTAAACCCAAATAAGACCAAACCCATAGTGTTCTCTAATAAATATTCCAAACCCAGCACCCCATCCCTTTCCATACTATCCAACAATGGTACAAAAATTGAACCTACCAATCAAACCAAGCTGCTTGGGGTAACCATAGATGACTCACTTAAATTTGATAAACACATCTGTCTTACAATCAAAAAAATTCACTCTAAACTAAGCTCTATACAGGGTTAAATCTTACCTTACAAAACAAGCTAGACTTGCCACTGCAAGATCCCACTTCCTATCTTCTCTTCCATACTGCTGAGATCTTTGCTAACCTATCAAAAAACAACTTAAATAAACTAGATTCCTGCTATAACACAATAGTTAATGTCACCAATCAACCCCACAGAACACACCACTGCTCAGTTCTCCCACAGCTCAACTGGCTGGAATTTCCCAACCTATTAGCACTAAAACAACTTTCACTTGCCCATAAAATCATATTCAACCCTACCGACTGCCAGCTCTATTAAACCTAGTCCAGCCAAACACAAACTGTAGACTCCTCAGGTCATCCAACAAACTAATGCTAAAAGTAACCCAGTCTCACAACTATCACAGAGACTCTCTCTATTCCCATAAAATAGCCAAAGAATGGAATAACCTTCCTCAACATATAATAAAAAAACCCCAACCTGTCCACATTTAAAACTACCATGAACAACTATTTAAATGATAACTGGCTATGCCCCTGTATTGCTCCTGACTAATTCTCTTCCTATTTTTCCCACTCATCTCTCACAAGATAGTTCAAATAATGCTCATCCCATATCTGTCTTATCTTTATTAATTTTTGTTGTTTCAGATGTGACTCATCTTTGTAAAGCTACATGACTTATGTACCTCACTTATATTGTAAAAAAAAAAAGCCACTACCTGTATTCCTATATGCCTGAAACATGGATGTTATTACATTTTGTTATACTTGCTACATATTGTTAGCAATGTACTACTTACACAATTTTTTACTGCTTATATCTTAAATAATGCATATTGTTGTTGGAGCTTTTCACCTGGGGTCTCTGCTGAAAAAAGGTTTCCAACCCAGTCAGACACTGCCCAGTTAAGAAATGTAAATAAAATAAATAAATAAAATAGCAGCATCAGGCCTCTGGCACATAGCATTACAGCAGTCTGCCGGCCAACACTGCAGGCCAAATTTTATAAAATCCCATATCCCTAATGTCATTCCAAATCAGGAGCTTATAAAAATCCCATGTCTCCTTCTGCCACTGAAAATCAAGATCCTATATGAGACACTGCTTTCTTGCTTTTGTTTTGTAGGAAATACACTGCAAATCACTGCTGGTACAGGACCAGATATGTGCTTTACAGCTGAGAAATCTACATGTTGGCGTCATCACCAAACAAATTTGGCTTCCCTACTCAATGTCATAGAGAAATTCCCTAAGTGTCAATAACCAGCAGAAAATAAAAGATAAATAGTATAACACCAATATCTTTTCTTCACTGGAAATCATTGCTGGTGCAATTTCTAAATGTGCACCAGTAATGACTCTCTGGGGAGGTTTCTCCCTTTTTCAAGCTAGTGCAACCATGGAGTTGGTATATATAAGTTTAGGGGTGTTAAAGTTTACCCCCAAGGGAGCTACCACTCTGCAAAAAACAAGAAAAAATGAGTTTTTCACCTTCTTGTTTTTTTGGCACTTTTTTTTTTCCATTCCCTTGCAATATAGACTTTCATGAAGTTGGTATTTCATAGTAAAACCAACAAAATGACCCTTTTTTTCTAGCCCCCAGTGGAATAAATGGCAGTGTCTCTCCTCATCCACCTCCTGTCAGTAAACCAGTCTGTCTATCTTCACAGTAAGGGTTTGTCTCTCATACTCTTTTGTTTCTCACAAATCCTTTCTGACTCAGTATGTTAAATGTCAAATCTCAGATGAACAACAAACCACGATGTGTCAAGGCAAAAAAAAAATACCGGTGTGTGAAACTAATTGCTGTAAAAAGAATCTTAAAATGTTTCCCCAAAGCTATTAAAATTTCCAGAACATATGACTCATCATTTATACTGATAAACGTTTTTAGTTTCCTAAACTTCACAATTCTCAATATTTTATCATTATACTAAGACCATTTTTTTCATGCTGTTTTACCGACAATACTACAATTGCTTTTGACAAATGATTGTTTTTCTTGCAATAATGTGGAAACTTGCAAATGAGCAGTACAGTTTAGAGCTGCAATCCTATGAATAACAAACAATCACAGAGAAATAAACTTTCAGCTATGAACCTGTGTATTTACAGATGTTACAGAGAAAAGCTTTATAATATACTTTCCTTAGGCTTACTGAATTTCTACAGATATATTTTGCTACTCCATTGTTACAGAAAAGCACTGTTTAATGTTACTGTGGGGTCTGTTGAAGTCCTGATTCTTTTAAACAAGAATATATTTCCTGATGATGAGCTCATGTTGAACCTTGCAATGCTGAGCACTGCAAATTTAAGGAAAACGTTCTTCCTTTTTTTTCCTTCTTTCTTTAAGTCACATAAGGAATCATGTCAGGGCAAAGTAGAGAAACAGAAAATCACTTCCATCTGACATCTATGAAGGTCACATGTAAAAGATGTTTAAGAACTGCAGATGAATTCCTTTTTCAGTTTTCATACACTGCTAATTTGTTAGTTTGTGAAACCCTTTTTTTCCAGACACCCATCCAAAGTGGTGTAGCAGGAGTTTTTGGAACTATATATCAGTTTTTTAAATTGAAGCCCCTTCAGCCCTCAAAGGTAGTTCCCCACCAGTATACACAATCAGTACTGTAAGAAAAAAAAATGAAATGGTAGACACAAGCAAAAAAAAAATGTCAGACATCATTAAAATAATATCTATAACTACATAAAATAAAAAAAAATAAAATCTGCCAATTTTTATTTACAATATGGAAATGAATGTTATATCATAGACGATGCATGCCTAGATACTGTCTTGTCCAGTCACAGAGTCAAGTTCATGTTTTAGCATTAATCAGCATCATCCTTTTATCAATCCTGCTGGGAGGTGCAGACCTCTTAACTGTCCCCGATTTAGAGGGGCCTAAGTTACTTCTGCATATGATGTACCTATTTATGGAGGTATATCTCTATTTTCAGGCTTGATTTACCCCTTGACACAATTTTCTGAATCCCTTTCATCACATGTGAATTTGAAGCTAACCATTACACAGAAAACCACATATATGACCAAGATACGTAATATTGTTTAGGTTATATGATATATAGCAATATATGTGAAGTATAACGTTTGTTAATTTAATACAATTGGATTACTTCTGTATAAATTTGCCTATGTCACAAGTGATAATTCTATAAAAGTGTTAAAAAAAAGATACTGGTAGCACTAGTAATATAAAGAAAGGATATAGATCTAACATCTCCCTTTTTCGGAAGCAAAAATAAATGACCTTACATAGGTTTATAGATTAGTACTAGGCTAACTGTACCTTGAGAGCCATTTTAAGCCTAGCCAATTATCCCTTGGGAGATTCAAGCCCTGTACCTTATGCTTGTAAGGCAAACACCTTAACCATTAGGCACCCTCTCAACCATGGCTGTTGCGCTGGCTGGCTTGGCTGGATGTATTTACTTTTCAAAGTCCTTTGCACCTATTTTGAATGGTATAAATATGCATAGAAACAACGGCAACATAAGAAGCACTTGCTTTTTCAAATCTGTGAGATTTATAAGAGGTTGTAAAAATAAGTGAATAAAAACAGATGAAAGCACAACTGGAGAGATACTGATAAAAATGAAATCTGGATCATTTTTTTCCATGTTAAAACTAATTCAATGCAGATTTCAGGTGCATTTGAGGGAGGGGGGGTCTGTCTTCACCCAGCAATGAGTGATTTGTATGTGTCTTATTATTTCCTCACAGAAGGTGACAACTGCTGTAAATTGTACACAAAGTTAAATAAATGCTATTTTTTTAGGATTTTGCAAGACACATTTATAAATGATGTGACAAGCAAGCAAATATCATTATATGTAAAAGATACTTCTATTTTACAGTGCAAAATTACTATCTGCTTATTTTTTTTTTTGGCTGTGTACATTATAAATTCTAGATTAAGTTAGTTTGGTTTGTGGTATCAAGGTGCTTCATTTGGTGATCTCTAGTAACAAATTGCTTATGCATAGGAATAAATGGCATACTTGTATGAATAACAAATAAGACTACAGACATTCTGAGTAGACTAGAAGTAATACCTTATATTCGCTTCATGACATCTATGGGCTTCAGCTGTCACAGACCAATGGGAAAAAAAACCTTCAGAAAAGATCATTTTGTAAAATGATACATAAAAGTCCATTAAATTTCATTTAATTCTTGGAATGTTAACCCTATCACTCTTCAAATTAATAGTAAACAGAAAAGTCTAAAAGGCACGAGTTAAGACGGAATATCTTCAGTGAACCCAGTTTTTAGAATGGTAACCTGCTGGTCCACATATAGGAGATCTGTGCTGCAACAGATGTTATGCTGTTCAAATAATACCAAAAATGAGAAGAAGAAGGGCACCGGTGAATCCTGTTCTTCAGGTGTTAAACAAACAGAAAAAACTAAAGGAACAAGCCTCCCACCCTAGAATGTACATAAAATAACCCCAAAATCACGCAATTCAAGGAAGAGATAATAATTCTACATTGTTGCATTTTCTTCATGAAGTTGGGTGTCATTGATTTGTTAGGTTTAAGTCCAACTCTGTTTGTGTGTGTGTGTGTGTGTGTGTGTGTGTGTGTGTGTGTGTGTGTGTGTGTGTGTGTGTGTGTGTGTGCGTGTGTGTGTGTGTGCATGTGTAAATGTGAGGGTGTAGGGTATGTAGCATCAAATGGACACGCCTTCAAAAAAGTCTGTGAAGGAATCTAAGATTTAGTTTTACACTTTACTATACTATCCCATTTAGCATCTTTATTTTTCACTATATTTTCCAGTAATACTGAGCTTTAAGGAAGGTAACTAGACCACGCAACACACACGGACACACACACACACGCACACACGCACACACGCATGCACACACACACACACACACACGCACACAGAAACACACACACAGGCAAACACACTCACCTGTCCTACTCCCTCTCTAACAACCCCCTCCTGCTACATCCCAGGCAGACACACATTTACACTTGCACTCACAAGTGCAGCCCCTCACAGGCACTCACATACCCCCCAACACTATCTGACCACTAAAGTTCCCAGCAGTTACCTCTACCAGGATGGATGAACATGGCCTTTTGGCTGTGTTATTTAACATGAGTGGCCAAGAGTAGCTGTGCTATATTATGCACTTTCTCTAAGTCACTCAGCTGCATAGGAATAATTAGCCTCTGTAGCATCTAGCATGGACACCACAGTTCTGCATATCCTTGTATAGCAGCACCACAGTAAGGCTTCCCTGAATACGAAACATGTTACCTCATTTTTCTGAATTCAGGCCTATATCTCATAACAAGACAGAGTAATGAAAGATAAAAAGGAAACTTCAGTATCCGCATCCTTTATTTCTAAAGTTAACCATGCTGAATTTCATGGTATTCAAAGACGTGCCACTGTTGTTATATCAAATATGTGGTTTCTAACCCTTCTTGTAACAGTGCCAAAGTGTGACTATATAAATACATAAATAAATAAATATATATATATATATATATATATATATATATATATATATATATATATATATATATATATATATATATATATATATATATATATATATATATATATATATATATATATATAGATAGATAGATATACATAGATAGATATACATAGATAGATAAATATAGATACAGCTATAGATATACTTCAGTAGATACAGACAAAAAACATAGATTACAAAAAGTTGGGAAAAAACTAATGTGCTTTGTCCAAAGCATAACCTCAGAACATGCAAAACAAAACTTCTGCTTTTTGCAGGAAGGAAGCACCCCCCTGCAGCCCCCACACCCTGTGATAATTATATGTATACTAACTCTAAGATCACAGTAGAGGATCCATCACAGAGCCCCTCACTGGTTTCTCTCATAAGGTCCCACAGAAAGTCTCCCAAGTGGACTTGTTTTCTTTAATTTAACTAATTATCTGCCAGCTGAGTAACATGCTCATTTGCATTTGGCATACTGAGTTTATCAATAATATCTTTACTTATAAATGCATTGAATGACTGACATATTTCAGTAAGCTATGCACAGTGTATGGCCTCTGATCAGTGTCACTGGGATCTTTTCAGAAATGATGATAGGTTTAAGAGACACAGGCTGCATGTAAAAAAAACCCATGCGGTCAGCTACAGGCCCATGGTATCTCTTTTGCAATCGTTCCATGGCAATTCTCCCCTTTACCTTGCAGGGCATGTATTTCAGACTAATCAGCCTACAACTATGAGGCACTGAAGAAGTTTACCCTTAGAGGCCACTTTAAATTCCTGATGCAGACCATTAACTTGTTTGGTTGTTATACACTTGTTTAATATATGTTGAGTTTCAACCAGGTTTATTATTTTTATTTCAGTAGAAGACTACTGAGAACATTGCCTGGACCCATGAAGATACTGATTTTACTTTTGTTTAGGGATATACTATAATTATACCTCCTTTTATATAAGCTGGCTATATAGGTTATGTTTTTAAGTTAATATGCATAGCTTCTGAAAACTTGCTACACAATTTGTCTGTAAGTATATAACACATTGTTTTAGTATCAGTGAAAACCCTGTTGCTGTTTGTCAGTAAGTTACATACTCGGTTAGCTCCTTGGAAATGCCTATATAACAGTAAAATCCTTTTTATTTCATTCAGTTTTTAGTAGCATTATGTGCTTCATAGTTAACTCTTGATTGCTTAAGGAGATGATTTATTTTTACCTTAGCTTTTAAGGCCTGAAATTACTTATGTTCAGTTATTAACATTGACTGGCAACATCATACAAATTTATTATAAGTACCATCAGTTCTAATGACGGTATATATTATGTCTCTATTTAGATTATCCTCTGATATTGTGGCACTTAAGTTGTTCTTTTACATATAATGAGATACTATCACTTTTGAACAAATATTATTTCATTTGATGGACGTGGACTCATTATTTTGCATTTTTCAGTATTTCTGCCATGTCTTTACAACATACATTCCCTTTTGGCACATTTGACAGTTGTAACACCTACCATGAAACATAACCATGCAAAGACATTTTTCTATACTCTGTCAGAATAAACAGCAGCATTATGCATAGCACAGCAGAGAAGCAAGTAGACCTTGCCATGACAAATGTGTGTTCTGGCTGTTATTCCACTGTGTCTGAATGTGTGTTTTGGGTGTAATTCCACTGTGACTGAATGTGTGTTATGACTGTAATTCCACTTTATCTGAATGTGTGTTCTGACTGTAATTCCACTGTGTCTAAATGTGTGTCCTGGCTGTAATTTCACTGTGTCTAAATGTGTGTTCTGGCTGTTACTCCACTGTGTCTGAATGTGTGTTCTGACTGTAATTCCACTGTGTCTGAATGTGTGTTCTGGCTGTTATCCCACTGTGTCTGAATGCCTGTTCTGGCTGTTATTCCACTGTGTCTGAATGTGTGTTCTGACTGTAATTCCACTGTGTCTGAATGTGTGCTCTGGCTGTTATTCCACTGTGTCTGAATGGATGTTCTGGCTGTTATTCCACTGTGTCTGAATGTGTGTTCTGGCACTGTGTCTGAATGTGTGTTCTGGCTGTTATCCCACTGTGTCTGAATGCGTGTTCTGGCTGTAATTCCACTGTGTCTGAATGTGTGTTCTGGCTGTTATCCCACTGTATCTGAATGTGTGTTCTGGCCGTAATTCCACTGTGCCTGAATGTGTGTTCTGGCTGTTATTCCACTGTATCTGAATGTGTGTTCTGGCTGTTACTCCACTGTGTCTGAATGTGTGTTCTGACTGTAATTCCACTGTGTCTGAATGTGTGTTCTGGCTGTTATCCCACTGTGTCTGAATGTCTGTTCTGGCTGTTATTCCACTGTGTCTGAATGTGTGTTCTGACTGTAATTCCACTGTGTCTGAATGTGTGCTCTGGCTGTTATTCCACTGTGTCTGAATGGATGTTCTGGCTGTTATTCCACTGTGTCTGAATGTGTGTTCTGGCTGTAATTCCACTGTGTCTGAATGTGTGTTCTGGCTGTTATCCCACTGTGTCTGAATGTGTGTTCTGGCTGTTATCCCACTGTGTCTGAATGTGTGTTCTGGCTGTAATTCCACTGTGTCTGAATGTGTGTTCTGGCTGTTATCCCACTGTATCTGAAGGTGTGTTCTGGCCGTAATTCCACTGTGCCTGAATGTGTGTTCTGGCTGTTATTCCACTGTATCTGAATGTGTGTTCTGGCTGTTATCCCACTGTGTCTGAATGTGTGTTCTGGGTGTAATTCCACTGTGTCTGAATGTGTGTTCTGACTGTAATTTCACTGTGTCTGAATGTCTGTTCTGGCTGTTATTCCACTGTGTCTGAATGTGTGTTCTGACTGTAATTCCACTGTGTCTGAATGTGTGCTCTGGCTGTTATTCCACTGTGTCTGAATGCATGTTCTGGCTGTTATTCCACTGTGTCTGAATGTGTGTTCTGGCACTGTGTCTGAATGCGTGTTCTGGCTGTTATCCCACTGTGTCTGAATGTGTGTTCTGGCTGTAATTCCACTGTGTCTGAATGTGTGTTCTGGCTGTTATCCCACTGTATCTGAATGTGTGTTCTGGCCGTAATTCCACTGTGCCTGAATGTGTGTTCTGGCTGTTATTTCACTGTATCTGAATGTGTGTTCTGGCTGTTATCCCACTGTGTCTGAATGTGTGTTCTGGGTGTAATTCCACTGTGTCTGAATGTGTGTTCTGACTGTAATTTCACTGTGTCTAAATGTGTGTTCTGGCTGTTATTCCACTGTGTCTGAATGTGTTTTCTGGCTGTAATTCCACTGTGTCTGAATGTGTGTTCTGGCTATAATTCCACTGTGTCAGAATGTGTGTTCTGACTGTAATTCCACTGTGTCTGAATGTGTGTTCTGACTATAATTCCACTGTGTCTGAATGTGTGCTCTGGCTGTTATTCCACTGTGTCTGAATATGTGTTCTGGCTGTAATTCCACTGTGTCTGAATGCATGTTCTGGCTGTTATTCCACTGTGTCTGAATGTGTGTTCTGGCACTGTGTCTGAATGTGTGTTCTGGCTGTTATCCCACTGTGTCTGAATGTGTGTTTTGGGTGTAATTCCACTGTGACTGAATGTGTGTTATGACTGTAATTCCACTGTATCTGAATGTGTGTTCTGACTGTAATTCCACTGTGTCTAAATGTGTGTCCTGGCTGTAATTTCACTGTGTCTAAATGTGTGTTCTGTCTGTTATTCCACTGTGTCTGAATGTATTTTCTGGCTGTAATTCCACTGTGTCTGAATGTGTGTTCTGGCTGTTATCCCACTGTGTATGAATGTGTGTTCTGGCTGTTATTCCACTGTGTCTGAATATGTGTTCTGACTGTAATTCCACTGTGCCTGAATGTGTGTTCTAGCTATAATTCCACTGTGTCTGAATGTGTGTTCTGGCTGTTATTCCACTGTGTCTGAATGTGTGTTCTGGCTGTTATTCCACTGTGTCTGTTGTACCCTGAGCTGAAGGTCACTGTCGCTGTATGTCTGTGTGTTTGTAATTTGCCTTTGCCCAGTCGCTTTTTACTGGTTGTTCCTGTTACTGGCCATAAAGGATGTATTGTATTGCATATCCCACCTTAAACTCTAATCCACTCAAGTGCATAAATGTAGCAATATCCCATTTAATTTCACTGAGTTATAAAGAGGGCACACAGAATATCCTTTCATATTTATTTCTCTTCTGTATAGTTTAATAACTAATATATCTATAAACAATCTATTTTAAGTTGCAAGTTCATAGGTTAGTATGAGGCTAACTGCCCTTGTGAGCTATTGTAAGTTTAGCCAATTATCCTTTGTGAGACTCAAACCCTGCACCTTGTGTTTGTAAGGCAAACCCTTTAACCATTAGGTCATCCTCCCAACCCCTCCCAAAGTTTTATCTTATCTGCTCCACTTACTGCCGTACCTTTAACAGAGTTACCTCTCACTGGAATAGCCAGGATTTTTGGAATTGTATACCAGCTTGCAAAATATAAGTCCTTCCCAAGTGTATTCCCCCTCTACCACATAGTATATTTCTGGACAGCATATATTTTCAATAGTTAACAAATCCTTAAAAGATAGGGTTAAGAGATAGGCAAAAAAATAAATAAACACACAAACAAACAAATAAATAAATAATAGCCAGCCTGGCATTCTGAAAAACAGGAGCTGCTTACTAGACTCAGTAACTTAATACAATAAAAAACATGGTGCATATGCCATTATGCCTGTGCTTTTTAAATATAAATACTGACATATCGCGGCCATGGTGGTGCAGCAGTTAGCGTTGCCACCTCACAGCAAGAGGTTCTCTGGTTCAATTCTCGGCTGGGGTGCCTTCTGTGCAGAGTCTGCATGTCCTCCTTGTGGTTGGGTGGGTTTCCTCTGGGTGCTCCAGTTTCCTCCCCCATCCCAAAGATATGCTGTAGGTGGATTGGACACTCTAAATTAGCCCTAGGTGTGTGTGTGTGTGTGTGTGTGTGTGTGTGTGTGTGTGTGTGTGTGTGTGTGTGTGTGTGTGTGTGTGTGTGTGTGTGTGTGTGTGTGTGCCTTCTGTGGAAGGTTGGGTGCTGGGCTGGCAACTTGACACCGTAAAACTCCACTGCCAATCATGAGCGGACAGGTGATCTGCTGTGGTGACCCATAACCAGGAAAAAGCCAAAAGAAGATTGTATTAGACAAAATTAATTATTCCAGAAAAAAAGTTAATGCTGTGGTGTGTATCATATATGCTTAGCTACACCCTTGTTACCTTTTTTTCCAATTTGAGTTCCCTGAACTTTTTTCTTGTTTTTTTTTTTTTCCCTTATACTTTACACAATCCTACTGTTTCCCAGTATCACTGGGAATGACAGATCAACAACAGTATAATGTTGTGGTTCTGTCATCTAAATAAGATATGAATACGCTAGCTAGTAAGATTTGCTTTATGTAGATATATAGGTGCATGTATACATTGAAGCTAGTTCACTTGGAGGTTCTAGCATAAACAAATATAAGCTGCTCTTAGGAATAGGAAAAATATGGGTGCTGCAGGCACAGCAGAGGGACTGGTGTAATTATTTTTCTTTGTTTTATCCCTGGACGTATGCAAATCCTAGCAACTCTGTTATGCTGAGCCAGACATGTCATGCATGTGTGGAAAAACACCTGTAACTGGAAAGGCATTCTTATATGGTCAGCAGGAATCAGAAGGCAAGGGACACCTCTGCCTGAGACATATGCAGCAGTGGTTCGGCTGCCTTTAAAGTTAGGTAAAATCTATAAAGTCAGATATGTTTGCCTTTTCATACTTACACAATTTTCTCCATTGTTTATTGTCCTTTTTAATCAAAAAAGTGCTAGTGTATGGCTTGCTAATGCAATCTGACACCAAGTGCTAATCCCAGCCGATGGCACATTTGCCCAATACAGCTTGCTAAGGCAAGAACAGCCATGTGGAACAGGAAGAGCGCCTTACGCTGTTTATTAATGCAGTTGCTAAACAAAAGCTTTGCCTCTAGGCATCACATAGCAAACAAGCTCACAAAACCTCAGAATGCTGATTACACATTCCTTCAGTTCTAAGTTTTCTCACGCAACAAGGCTGTTCCAAGAAGTACTCATCTACTGGTCAGAACAAGGCTGTATACATATTATACCACATTTTTTTTAAGTGAGTTTACCTACAATTTCAGGAAACAAGGCTTTAGCCAGGGTTTTCAGAAGAATACACCAGCTTCTACACCCACAAATAGAATGTATCGACCCCTCCAAGATAGGCAGTGCATATTTCCTATCCTAGACACTATATCATTTCAATACCATAAAAAATAAAATTCAAATGACAGGATTAATCAAAGGAATCATTTGGACAACCAACATGAAAACTAATTCAATAAAAATTATAACTTAATAAAATAACTATGGTAATTAAGACAGAATTTTTAAACTTAAATGCTAGCAGGTCTCACTGTATAAAATGAATAAATACTTTTAAAAAAACACGTCAGAGAATACAAGACATATACCTGGCTAAGGAGAACTTACTGTTTATCAGGCTATGTTCTGAAGAAATGGGAATCATCAAACTATGTATAATGATTCCCATGTTTTACTAATACCCCACTCGGTCACTGTAAACAAGCACTAACCACCGGGGCGTACTCTACACTATCGTGCCTTAGTAGCACTTAAACAAGATGTGGCTGGTGAGGAGAAACTAGCCACCAGGGATACTCTAAATAGCATGCCTTAAAGGCACTGGAAAAAATTCAAACCCTGTGCCCTCCCACCTCCCACAGAGTATAGCTCTCCACTCTACCATCACTAGATACCAGGGAGAGCATGACATAACCATTAAAAACAGAAAAAATAAACATTTAAAAAAGACATAAGGAGAAAAAAGCTTCAAATCCTGCACCCTTAATAAAGGAAACAACAACATCAACCCACTGCACTAACTGATAATTTAGTGTAGCAAGGGTTTTTCATTACTCAAGGACTGCCACTGTTCGTGAGTTGCAAGGGACAGAGACAGGGCACCTATACGCACACCTCTCAACCTCATAATGGAAAGCATGTAGATATGTCCATTCCTCAGCGCTCTTGTAGACAAAGACAAAAATAATGGACACAAAGACTCACGGCCAGGGGAAAGTTGCATGCAGTTTCTAAGGGATATGATGTCTGGAGTTGCACAGTGGTGCAGCTGGTGTTATTGTTACCTCACAGCAAGAGGTTCTCCAATTCAGTTAGCAGCTGGTATGTTTTCTGTGTGGTTTCTTCAAGTCCTCACTGTGTTCACTTGTGTTTTCTCCAGGTACTCCAGTTTCCTCCCACATTCCAGAAACATACAGCAGGTAAACTGGACACTCAACATCGCCCATAGGTGTGTGTGTGTGTGTGTGTGTGTGTGTGTGTGTGTGTGTGTGTGTGTGTGTGTGTGTGTGGTATGGAAGAACAACGGTGGCAAGGCTAGTCACCCAGCACTGTAAATATTGGCTCTAGATGATTGTCACTGTTGCAATGTCACCCCAACCCCATGTACAGAAATGGAAAATTGGGGTTGTGGATGGATGGATGGATAAAATATAAAACTTAAATTTCTGCCATTGTGTAAAAACTATAGTCCTCAATGGTTTGCCAGAAAACCACAAATTCTAAGCAGAACACAAGAAAAGTATGAGATTAAATTCTGGACACTGTGAACATTTTGACAGTTCTGAGGTATGCCTAAAAGAGGCAATTGCAGGAACATCCCATAAAATCAGACAGTTGAGAGGGATGTGGTTGTGTCCGTGTGGGTATTAACGTCAGGACAAAGTAGGAAAGAGCACTAGACAACACCAGCTGGGCTTTTTGAAATATGGCCAGTCACTTAAAAAGTTAATGGAGCAACACGTCTGGCATTGTGATGCACTTTCTCCACAATAAGAAATATGAAACTCTAATGGCTGGCATTATTGGATATCTATAATCCTCAGTGATTTATGAAGACAGGAAAGACATCTGAGATGTTCTGACAACTTAGAGAAAGGAACCTTGACGATTGGATGGGAGATAGGAAATTCACCTCGGGAATCACATCAGTAGCCCTGCTAGACAGGGTTCCAGGAAAGTAAATATTTGTGGGAAGCAATAGCCAGGAAGGCTTGTATAGGCCCTAGGGCTGATAGCCTAGTACCTACCTATGAACCTATGAACGTGTGTGTGTGTGTGTGTGTGTGTGTGTGTGTGTGTGTGTGTGTGTGTGTGTGTGTGTGTGTGTGTGTGTGTGTGTGTTTGTAAGGGGGTGTGTGACTCATCTTGTGTATAATAAGAAGAAAATGAGGCTTGAGTGTTCATCTAATTAGTTTATTGCATACAATGTATTTTTATTTATTTTCAATTTGATTACCGGGGAAGTCCACTGGGCCAAAAAGTGTCTGTTTTCAGTGGAGGCCCAGGAAGAAAAGCTCCATAAACAATACAGTAAAGAATACACAAGTATAAAAGGTACAGTATATAATACAGTTTACAGATATGAACATTCAATGCAAGCATGATCAATTAACTTCACAGTGAATGATCTAAGGGTTGTAATGCACAGATTATTTGAACTTACATTCTTACATTAGAAGTGTGGAAACACTTTACATGCAGTCATTCGAAGTACGTAAGGTAAACACTTTACATGCACTCAGTAAACATAAGTTGCTATTTACATTATTTACAAATTTGAAATCATGTGAGAGCAGCTAAAGCAGTTACAGAGAGCTTGAATCCACTCTAGGAAATAGTAATGGGAGTTAGAGAGAGGTTAGGAATCAGGAGTATAAAAAACTCCTTGGGGCATTTCCTTAATAGAATTAGGTAGGGTGAAAGCAGGAACATTTCCATTTGGATGACAGGTATGAGAAAAGCTGGGTTTTGAAGTTTTCTGAGTTTGATATTGTCCTTAGTGTGGAAAGGAGTGAATTCCATTTCTTGCCTAGTGAGAAAGAGAGAAGTTGGCCACCAGGTCGTTTAGGTTTGTGGATAGTAATTAAGTTTTGGTGTTCAGATCTGAGGCTTCTATTCGGGGTGTATGGGGAAGGATGTTTGTTAGGGCTGGACATTTTGTTGGGTGAAATACAAGTCTGTGAGCAGTGGTAAGTTGGAGGGAGTTTAGGTGGTTAAAGAGTTCACCAGGATGGATGTCAGGAACATTAAACTTAAATTATCTATCTAACTAACTAACTACTACATACATGCATGCTCATTCTGTCTGCTCACTCAAAATTACACTCTTGCTTGTAAGTGCTCAGTACTTCTATGCATGTGCCCACTGATTGGAATGCTTCTTAAAGGTATATCACACACTCTGATCTACAGCCCCCTCTTTACTGAGCTGTTTCATACAAACAATGACATTTCAATAGGCATGCAATTTATACAGGCACTAATAAAGAAAACAACAGTCATGTCCAGGTTACTGTGTATCTGGAATTAGGTTTTGAGATGCAACCTAATCTCATAATATAACAGTTACGACTGGGTTTAGCAACAGGAACAGTCACTGGTGAATGTTCTGCTTAAGCACTCTGAGGGATTTTGTCAGGAACAGGGATTGCTAATGGAATGTTCTCTGGAGCAGGAACATTGGACAAGTCACTGTGAGAATTACAGTCTTTGTCACAAGCAAGATGCTGTAAAACTGGTTTGGACACTGGTAATAAATGTTTCTGATTTCATCTGAATTCCATTTCTTGTGATTTCACAATGTACAATCTCAGCTCTTGTCACAAACTTTTCACAAATCCGATGTGGTCAAAACCTTTTGACATCTGCATCCTCACTATCTCCCTTTTTGTAATGAATGGAGCAGTTTGTTGGTCTTATCATAGTAGGACTTCTGGACACATGCTTTTTCAACATTTGGGCTTTCACTGCTTTGTTGTTTTTAGCACATGGAACCAATAAATTACTCCTGATTGGTAGTGTGGTTCTGGTTTGTCTCGACATAAGTCTCTGGGCAGGTGAACCAAAACGATTATCACAAGGAATGTTTCTGAGAATCAGCAAGTTTAAGAAAACATCAGTACTCTGACATTTGGATTTCTCTAATAGCTGCTTTGCACTTTGAACTGCATGTTCTGCCAAGCCATTTGACTGTGGGTATTCAGGACTACTCACAATGTGAACGAAGTCCCACACTTCTGCAAATTTCTTGAATGGCTGACTTGTAAACTGTGCACCATTGTCAGAAATACCTCTGTGCAGACTACTATGGACAGAAAAATGTCTCTTCAACTTAGCAATGACAGTACTGGACATTAGGTTGGGAAGAAGGTCAATCTCGAACCAATTTGAATAAGAGTCTACTAACACCAATTAATGTTGGCCATTCCACTTGAAGATATCCATGGCTACTATCAACCAAGGTAGTTCAGGAATCTGGCTTTACTGAAGTGGTTCTTTTAGCTGATGTGGCTTTGTACTATTACATACTGAACAAGATGAAAGTACTTTCTCGACATCTTTTGACATAGAAGGCCAAAATACTAGTCCTCTTGCCCTTCTTTTGATAGAGCCAGTTCCTGGGTGGCCGCATTGCAAGATCTCAATGTACTGTTCTTGTAAGGATTTTGGAACAATAACTTTTGGACCTTTCATGATGATACCATTGTCTGTCAAAATCTCATCTCTATATGGAAAATACTGCTGCACATCTACGGTAAACAAGATTGTTTTGAAGGCCATCCTCGACTGATAAAAAGGGTGAGCTTCTGAAGAACTGGATGTGAAGCTGTGTGAGTTCTGAGCTCATTGAGACATGTGGAAGAAAAATTTCTCACTTCCATGACTTCAAAATCTGGTTGCTTGTTGTTATGCTGTTCTAAGTTTTGTCTGGATGATCGAGATAAGGTATCAGCAAGATAAAAAAAGTTTGCCTTTTGTGTAAACAAGTAGGTACAAAGATCACTGGGCTCACCACCAAAGGCAGTACGCATGGAAACCAAGTAAATGTGAAAAACAAACCAGCTGCTGCCACCAAAGCTGAAATAAAATGTTAAAAACAATTGCTTTAATAACAAAATAAACGTGATCCTGTTGCTGCTATTTGGATAAACGCTTTCGGTTGTTGAACCGAATAATGATGATAAAGGTTCAACAACCGAAAGCGTTTATCCAGATAGCAGCAACAAGATCACGTTTATTTCGTTATTAAAGGAATTGTTTGTAACTATTTTATTTCAGCTTTGATGGCAGCAGCTGGTTTGTTTTTCACATTTGTGTAAACAAGAGTGAAATTGTACTTTTACAGTTTGAGCATCATGTGTTGCGATCTCACAGGAGCTGTGTGCATTGGCTTTCTCAAAATAGTGACTAGATGTCTGTGGTCAGTTTCTCTCTGGATGGATCAACCATAAGCATAATCATGAAGCTTTAACCATGCAAACACAATTGCCAAAAGCTCTTTCTCAATCTGGGCATATTGCATCTTGGTTTGGGTAAGAGTTCTCAGTGCCTAGGCTAATGGGCTACTCTCTTGAAGAATGACTGCAGCTAGACTAAACTTAGAAGTATCACAGGAAAGAGTAACTGGTTTGTGAACATCATAGTAGCACAGAGTTGGTGGACTAGCAATTTTCTATTTCAGGACATCAAATACCCTTTGATGTTGTTCTGACCATGACCAAGTTACATCTTTGTATGTCAGCTCTCTTAACAGTGCTGAAAGTTGGCTTAAATCTGGAATAAAACTTGCTTAAATAGTTGACCGTGCCAAGAAAGTGTTGTAGAGCTTGAACATTGTGTGGTGCTGGCATCTCGAGAATTGCTGATTGCTTGGAAGGATCTGGTCATAAGCCTGAACTGGTAAACAAATGACCAACATAAGTAACTTCTCATAGCCTGAATTTGCACTTCTGAGGATTCATCTTAAGATTTATTTCACATGTTCTTTCCAGAGCTTTCTTGAGGTTTCTATCATGTTCGACTTCACCATTACCTCCTACAAGAATATCATCTACTATTATAACACATGGATAGACAGAAAAAAAATTGTTCCATTGCATGCTGAAATAATTCACTAGCAGAATTTATTCCAAATGGCATTCTCAAAAATCTGTATCTCCTGAATGGTGTACTGGATGTGGTTAGCAATGAAGATTTTCCATCAAGCAAAATTTGCCAAAATGATCTCTTTGCATCCAAGACAGAAAAAAACAGTAGCATTTGGCATGAGGGCAGCAAACTCCTCAACTGTGCGCATAGGATGATGAGGTCTTTTTAACACTTTTTTCCAAGTCTCTTGGATCAATACACATTCTGATATCATCTGAGCTTTTCTCATAAGCTACTAACATGGAAGATATCCATTCAGTTGGCTCCTCTACTGGACAAATTACTCCTAGCTGCACAATTTTGTCTAGCTCAGCTTTGACTCTGTTCTGCATAGCTAATGGAACTTTCTGGGCTGTTCTGACAACTGGACTGACCCCTAGGTCTTGCTTCATGGAGTACACAACTGGCAGTTTGCCTAGTTTCTCTGTGAAAATATCAGCATACTCAGAAAAAATAGTTTGGGTGAAATTTGAGCTTTTGTCATTCAACCTTACATGGTGGACCTCTTTGCTGAATGAATGCAATCCCATTTTCAAACTGTCTGTGAGGCCTAATAATGACTGCATGCATCTCTACATAAAGCTGCAAGTCATAGCTGTTCCCACCAGAATAACATGAAAGCACTACTGAACCTTCAGTTTGAATCTCTACACCACCATTGGCAACAAGCTTCGCAAACATTGTCAAATCAGCTTGTTCTGCAGTTTTTACTCTTGCAAACATTTCTGCTGACATAACATTGCACTTTGAGCCAGTATCTACTTTGAGCTCTATAGGACTCCCATTAATCTGAACAGCACAAAGATTTCATTCTTTGCCCATAAATCTACTGCATTGACCATTTCACAAAGCACAGATGCACCATCAAGATAAAACATAGGGTTGCAGCTTTCTAAGTGATCAACTTCTCTCTTTGTATGCCCCATTTTAATAAAAGAGTGTGCATTGTTTGATTTACAAAATCTTTTGAAATGATTCCACTTATTGCAAGAATGACATTGCTGACCAAAAGCTAAGTCCTTTTCTCACTTGGGATCATGATTCCCACCACAATTACGACAGTTGACTATGAGGTCTGCTATGGGTTTTGCTGAGTCTACCCTGTGCTTTGCTGTGTGTACCTTGGGCCTTACTGAAGTTGCTATGGGTTTTGCTGGAGCTCAGGCTGTGGCAGCCCCACCCTTTGGCCTGTATGTTTTAAGCTTGTGCTGCTTACTATCTACATTGGCTTTGTCACTGTGCCTTCCAGAGCTATTTTCATTTGCAAGCATAGTTGTGTGTCTTTCTGTAAGTTTGTATATCTGACAAAGCTCAATGGCCTTATATAATGTTAAATCACTGTCTCAAAGCAAAATCTTTCTCACTGTGTCATTATTAATATCACACACAAGCCTGTCTTTGATCAACTTGTCTCTCAAGTCACCAAATCTGCACGTTTTAGCCTTGAGAAATAGGGCTGTTATATTTGCTGCAAAAATTTCACCTGGCTTTTGATCCCTTGTGTAAAATAAGTATCTCTCCATTGTAGTATTTGTTTGGGGGTTACACATTTCTCTAAATTTATGTTTTAAGCATTCAGGGTCTTCCAACGTTTCAGCCTGTACCACAATATGGCAGTCTTCCCCCTCCCTGCAAACACAGCAGGTGCATACACAAATGAATGCTCTCTTTCTATGGTTTCTGAACCAGGTAAATTAAGCAGAATAAATGCCGTTGTACATGTGTCTTTATTATAAAAAGCAGCCTGTATGAAAATATTGTATTCCTGCTCAAATACTCTCCAGTTTTCTGCAATATTGTCATCAAACACAAATGATGCAGGTCTGCAGAATCCTTATGCCATGCCCACAGATTATAATAAAGCACAGTGTACTCTTGGCCCCTGTAATTATATATGAACATGCAAACACACCAGGTACCTCTAATAATACTCACATGCACAATAAACTCTTCAAAACACTGTTCTCTGTGAAATAGGCTTTGAAATGTATTTTGTGAAATATTCTTTGAAATAATTGCATTTTGTGAAATAACTGTACTGTAATACTGTACACACTTGCAATTTTTTTGCACACCTTGCATATTTCAAATAGCTTTAGTTAATGGGAATAAGTACTACATTGCAAAAGAATATGGTTGTTTTTCTCTTTTGTATACATTATATGCAATTTGGATATTGTTTCAAATGTTTTTGTAATTATTTCAAATATTTTTATCAATATGTCACAGTTTAAGACATTTTGTTTAATTACAAATTCATTTTGAATGTTCTGAATGCTATGTTTTATATTTGTAGCAAAAGAAATTATTTAAGAATGTTTTCATACCTGGAATTTGTTTCTGACCAGTTTGAGAATCATTTGAGCAGCTGGGATGATCCACTCATGTATATTCTTCCATTTCTAACCAGTTGCCTCATGGCTGTAACTCTGGATCCCACTTCTGACACCATGTCACTCATCTTGTGTATAATAAGAAGAAGATGAGGTCTGGGTATTTGTTTAAGTAGTTTTGTTGCATACAAACACATCAGGATGGATGGCAGGAACATTAAACTTAAACAAACTGTCTAACTAACTGACTACTACATACATGCATGCTCTCACTGTGGCTGCTCACTCGAAATAGGCTTATTGTGCCTGCTTATTTGATCTGTTTCTTTCTGAAATTTGTGCCGTGTTTGCTGTAGCCCAAAAGTTAGTAGTTTATTGACCATTTTGAGCTAATTTCTTTCTTTTTGATTTCCCTGCTATAAAAAATGCATTTGTGCGGATGTGCGCACCTGGCAGTGCCGGTTAGCTAGGGTTAAACTATTCCTGGCTCCACGAAGTCTGCTCTTCAATTTTTCCCTTGGAAGTAGACAAACTTCAACTTAAGCACTCAAACCATTCATTTCACAGCCCAGCATTTGCTCAAAACTCATAGCAAGCACTAATTAACCCTAGCACTAGACCCCCTATACTGTCCAGAAGGACAAGGCTCTCTATTCATCCCTACCAGCTAATCAGTAAAACAGCTCACTTTACGTATTCAGGCATGTCTAAAGGGCAGTTGCAGGTGTACTCTCCAGTCCAACTGGTGAATCTGGCCATTTTGAGGCAATGTTACAACTGCCTCATGTACACAGACAACCCTCTCTTCCTACCACCAAACACTAATATATGCGAGAGATGCAATTATACAGCCAAACTGGAGGCAAAGCTCTCTCAACCCAAGACTAGAACTGACAGTCAAGAGGAGAAGGAAAATACTTGCAACACACCACCAATCTCACATAGAACTACTAAACCAACACCGGCAAATACACATAAATACACAAAAACATACTCAGAGGCTCTAAATAAAAATCTGCAATAGCAACAGAGACCTCCAAAGCAGACACCCAAGCAACCTCCACACCCCATCACAAACCATGAAACACATACTTCACATATTCAATGTGCCACGCAATCACAGCCCTTAAAGCAAAATAACATACCCAACACACTAGTAATAGGTGACTCTATAGTCAGACACACTGATGTCCCATTAACTAGGCTGGACAAGGAGAAGGTCACAGTTAGCTGCCTAGGTGCCAGGATCCACCACATAACACAAGCACTAAGGTCACTCCATAACAAGTACAAATACGACTCTGCATTGTCCATGTTGATGTGAATGATCTGAGATGTACCTCCCTGGACTACATGAAAAGAGACATGGAAGAGCTCTCTGATCGCATAGCCCAGGCCGGTAAGACCCTGACCCTGAGTAGCATCCTGCCCTCACCAAGAATGATGCCACAGTATAAAGAAAAAATGATCAATTTCAACAATTGGTTAAGTTTCTGGTGTCATTCAAAGGGGATCCAGTATCTGTCCACCTGGGATGACATGCTCGATAAGCCACGTTACTTCACAAGAGATGGCTTGCACCTGTCACCCTTAGGCTTTTAAATACTGGCCAAGGCTTTTGCCACCCCATTGTGCCTTTTTTAGACAAGGCTCAAAAGACAAACCCACCACCATAAATAGCACAAGTAACCAAAAACTGAGGGCAGTGCTACTCAATGCCAGAAGTCTAAACCTCAAAATGCATGCACTCAAGGCACTCCTCAGTATGGAGAACATCGATATCTGTGCAGTAACAGAAACCTGGTTTAAGGCTCCAGAGAGCACCCCAGCACTACCAGGCTATAACTTATACCATACTTTTTGGCCACAGAACCCAGACCGAAACACAAAAGGTGGGGGTGTATCCATATTCATCAAGGAAACACACACCTCCAGGTTAGTGGCACAGCACAGTGCCTCAGAGATCATCCATGTGCAACTAACAATGGGCAAAACTGCAATTCAAATTGTAGCTTGCTACAGATCACCCACTATGACCCAGGACCCCCATTCCGTGTTTCTGGAGACACTGGAAAATATGAAGGTCCTACCAAATGCCATAATATTGGGTGATTTCAATTACCCAAACATTAACTGGGAGAACTACTCAAGTACTAACTCCCTTGCCCAGTGCTTCCTAGAATTTATAAACTTGAGAGCCCTGGATCAACTGGTCAACACCCCCACCAGAGGTGACAACATATTGGACCTGGTCATCACCAACATGGGCGACTGGTGTTCTACACCAGAGGTCAAACCCTCGCTGGTTAGATCAGACCATAGACTAATCACTCTGGATATCCACATTCTGCCCCCACCCCAATTACGGAAACCACCGTGAAAAACTTTTCAAAAGCAAACTTCACATTACTTAAGACTGAGGAAGAAAGGTTCACAGCCCCCATCTAAAGAACAATGCTGTCCAAGCTGCTGAATCCCTTACAAAGGCACTCTATGAGCACCTGCAAGAAGGCAAGGATCATGCTATCCCAAGCAAAACCAAGACTCACTCCTCCAAGAAAAGGAAACCAGTCTGGTGGACCCCTGCCATAAACAAGCTATACAATAGAAGGAGGAAACTGGTGCAGAAAAGAGTAAAATCCCAAGAAGGAAAGATATCCCTGATTAGTATCAGCAAGAAACTACGATCCCTCATAAAATCATCCAAGGCTAGCTTCAAAAGAAAAATTGCCAAGGACTCCAAAGATAACCACAAAGCATTCTTTAGCTATGTCAAGAACCTAAGTGGAAACACTCAGATCTGCTCTGAGTTAGTGCAGAATGGCACAAAATACACTGAACCAACTGATATTGCAAACATTCTGGCAGACAGGTTTAGTGCAAACTTCACCCCCCACACACCCCCTAAAGGGCCCATAACTATACCAGAAGAATGTAGTGCCCACTGACACACAGGTTAAAACAGCCCTATCCAAAGCCAAAAATACAGCTTCAATGGGACCAGATGGTGTCCCAGGCTGTGTCTTACATGGGCTCCAAAGTGAACTAACCCCTCACCAGAACACACTGTTCAAACTCAGCCTCTCTACAGGCTATGTACCCATAGAGTGGCGCACAGCAACAGTTATCCTGCTCCACAAAGGTGGAGCCACAATGGACCCCGGGAACTATCGCCCTATAAGCCTGACTAGCCTGGTCTGCAAGGCTATTGAGCGCATCATCATGGAACTCATTAACAGAGACATTGGGAACCTCCAAACCTTGGACCCTACCCAGTTTAGCTTTGATAAGGGCAGATCATGCCTCCTAAACCTGGTGGACTTCTTTGAGACAGTTACCAAGGTATTAGATGAGGAAAAGGAGGTCCACACAGCCTACCTAAACCTCGTAAAGGCTTTCGACACCATTCCCCATTCTGGTATTATAGACATGATCACCAGCCTGAACATAAACCCCTACGTCACGAGATGGGTTGCCAATTGGCTCATGGATAGAACCCACACGGTGAGAGTTGCAGGTTCTAGGTCTGACTCTAAACCAGTTACAAGTGGCGTCCCCCAGGGCTCAGTCCTGGGACACCTCCTGTTCGGTATATACTTCTCAGAGGTACAGGCAAGCACAGAAGAACTATGGCTGACCAAGTTCACAGACAACTGCAAACTGGGGCCATAATTGACTCTCCAACTGATACAGTTACCCTCCAGAAGGGTCTCACTGACACAGATACCTGGTGTCAAAATCATGGCCTCAAGCTAAATGCCAAAAAGTGCATAGTCATCCCCTTTGGAAAAAACAAAGTACCCACGAACTACCACATACGTGATAGTCCCCTAAATACAGAAAATGTAATAAGGGATCTGGGGACCCAAGTAGATAGTAATCTCTCCTTTGATAATCATATTGTCAAGGTGGTAAGAAAATCCTTCTATGTGGCCCACCTAATCACAAAAGGGTTCGCATCTTGAACAAAAGAGGTTATTGTGCCCCTCTACTCATCACACATCATAGAGTACAATGCTCCATTTGGGATGTACCTTACAAGACACCTGCAACAGCTGGAAAGACCACAAAAGTACCTCACCAAGAGGATTACTGGCCTCAAACATATGCCCTATGCAGCCCACCTGAAGAATCTCCAGCTGTACTCGGTTGCATACCACTTACTCAGAGGTGATCTCTGCCTGACATACAAGGCCATGTCCAACCCAGAATTGATGGATATGCTCCACCTAAAAAAAACAAATCCCTGAGAGCCACACGCTCTAGGGATCTAAACCTCACCACAACGATAAATAGGATGTGCTGGAGGGATAAATTCCTGCCCCAGAGACTCCCCATGCTTTGGAACAAGATTCCAATCTACATTAGGCAGAGCCCCTCACTAACACTCTTCAAGAGTAACCTTGATAAGTGGATGGGAAACAGAAATTTTACCCCGGGGATCACTGCAGTAATGTCTCTGCTGGACCGAGGCACAGGGAACTAATCTAAGGGGGCAGCGAAAGCCAACACATTCTGGCTAGACTTATAGATGCCCTCGGGTAGATAGCCTACTGCTTATCTATGAACCTATGAACCTAAAATGGCATTTTTGCTTGCACATGCTCAGTACTTAAATGCATGTGCCCACTGACTAGAAGGCTTCTTAAAGATATATCATGCACACTGCTCTACAGGGGGTCTGTGCTGATGCAATGCATGCGCTGCCAGGACTAACTTCAACAGGAAAGTGCCGATTTGCACTTGCTTTAGTTAACAGCGATTCAGAGACATGCAAATTAGCCCATAATGAGGTGATTCCTCACTGTGGCTAATCTCTGAATTGAAAGCTTCCACACTGGAGAAACAGACCCTTTTTACTATACTTGTCTCAGGCAGAATGAATTAAAGAACTGTCTTGTAGTGTGCTTCTTGGACCAGCCAAAGCAAAAAAGATTTAGTGTTTACTGCAACGGTCAGCAGGAGACTGACACTACTGTTTACTGAAAATTCTAATGCATTTATATTAACATTCTAAAAGTGCACCAACATATAATATCTCTTTCTCACACACACGTGCATACAAACACACACACACACAACACACACACACACACACACACACACACACACACACACACACACACACACACACACACACACACACACACATATGAAGGAAGCCTCTTCCACCATTGCCATCTCAATCATACACTTAGAACAAAGATTAAAAGAAAAAGTCCTAAATGAAAAAATGTACTTTAGTGGCTAAAGTACTTCATTCAGTATCAGCATTTAACTTGCTTTCTTTTAATATTTGCTAATTTATTCTTAATTACAGATCTCATTCCAACTTCCTATTTGTTATCTCATAAGGACAATCTTACATCAGTGTTGTAGTATTTAAAGAATAGAAACTGTTCAAGCAGACAAGTTGTGCTGTTTCTGTTATCTAAAATCCAAAAAAGCCAGAGTAGGAAGGAGGGACACCAGCACATATTAACTGGTCCAGCCCAGTTCACCATAACTGCAACAGCAGTACATATACAAACACCCACACATATATATGTAGGTGTATATATACACAGATTTTGCTTTTTAATGAACACCACCAAATTCCCTGAGCTGAAGGCTTATCTCCTGTCATGCATAACACCAGCACCTCCAGATCAGTTCCAATATTGTTAAGCAGTTCTGCCACACAGGACAGTTCTGACTTGCATAAGGTGTTACTCCTCTCTCTTCAAGGCAAGTTGCAAATTTGCTTCCTTCTTTATTGGCTAATTTGCATGTCTGTGAATCACTGTTTATTAACGCACAAATAAAACTGGCAAACACCCTCCTACTCTCTTCCCTCATCTATGGTTCCCCCATGTTTACCAACCTTCACACAGCTCTAAGTAACAAGCTACAATCATGCAATTATAAAATTGCAAAATTTGCCTCTAGCCTACCAAATCGCACACACCACTGCCAGGCCATTAAGGAATTGAAATGGTTTGAATTACCCCAATAGCTTCATTACACCCAACTAACTCTTGCTCATAAAATAATATACAACCCAGACAGCTGCCCTTCACTTCATTCTATCCTACAAACCAAATCCCCTCCCAGAATCTTCGGGCTACTAATAAACAGCTTCTAAGTGTATCCAAACCCAATAGGACAGCTAGACAAAGCTTATACTCCCACTCCATAGCAAAATTATGGAATGCCCTAACATGTCTATTACAAAACTTGATTTGGTAAAAATCTTCTAATTTGCCCTAAAAAGCCACTTTCTTAATAATCAAATCTGTCTTTGTGCCCCAGAACCATAGACCACTATAAGTAAACTTTAAGATATTGCTGACTAGTGTAACTCTTTTCAACTTCAATTAATTATTTGTAAATTCTCTGAACTTCATTCACTTTTCTATATCAATTAAGGTAAGGACATTCGCTGTCTTGTCTCTGAAATTATTATTAAGCTATATCCTAAACTTCCAATGCATTGGAGCACATAAATGAACTGTTTATTATGAATGTATCTATTGTACTCTTCCCATCCATACAATGAATGCTATTAAAAATATTGTATGTTTGCTACTAACACCTAACCAGATTGTACAAAACATTTCTACTCTGCAAATTACTAATCACTAGGAAATTGTATAAAAATTTCTGTGCACTGTTTTATTATTGTAAATATCATCATGCTGTAAAATTTGGACTTGTAACTGGATCTTTTCCCTCTAGGCCTCCACTGAAAATGGGTTTCTGACCCAGTGGACTGGTCAACAAATGTCAATAAATAAATTTAGAGCATGTTATGGATTATACCATGGAAAGGACATTTGGGTGAGAGAACAAATGTAGTGTATGCATTTGGAAACAATTGTGACTACATCAGTCTGCAGCCCCAAATGACAACAGACAACACAGACCATGGCAGCAATCTTTCCAGTGGCATACTGCTGCATCTGTGACTATATAATTACTCATTCATTTTTGGGGTGTCACCATGCGGCTACAGACAGCTTCAGTGATTCAGTACACATCTCAACAATAAACTTTTTATAGTGAAATATATTTGTCAATGCACTTTAGGAACTGAGACATACATACATACAACCATATTTGAAATCAGGACAAATAATGTGTTGTATGCTAAAATGGAGCATTAAAAATGTGAGTTATACTCTTCTGTAGCACTTTTGCTTATCTGGCGGAATATCCACATCATGGCCCTCATAGTCAATGATTTATTTTCCCTCTACTGTGCAGTTTCAGAGCTTTTACCAAAAAATTACTGTGCCAGTATAACTTCTAACTATCTTTAAGTGCACTTATATGTAAGCACTAAAAAAAAAAAAAAAACATAAAAATAGCTTTTAAGAACTCATTCACTCCAGTGGAGCACTGGAAGTTTATAATTTTAACACCCAATGACTGCATCCTGAACTTTTTGACAAAGCAAGCTATGGTCTCACATTTCAAACAAGTGTTCATATCTTTAGGGTCATAAAAGATGCTAAAAAATAAAGATAAACTGATCAGCACAAACACATTTTTATAGTGGTAGTGCTCATTAAATTCTAGATCTTCAACTGGAGTCTATAAGTAATAATAAACACAGTAAATATTAATTGTGTAGTATTTTGTAAGCAGCTTTCAATATCTCAGTAACCACTCAAGCAATACATGTACTGTCAGCAGCACTTTATTCATCCACCTGTGAGCTTTCGTAGGATCATAGGACCATAGGAACTTACTGGGCTAATGCCCCTAGGGCCCTTACAAGCCTAGGCAAGTACAACCTCTGTTCCCAAGAATATCAAGGTATTAAGTGGAACTAAGTCAACAACTACTGACCCTATGCAAGAGCGACACAGATGAAACTCCCGGGGAGAATTTGTGGTTTTCCATTCAATCATTCAAATTACACTTGAATAGGGTCAGGGATGGTCAGTGAAGGGCTCTGCTTCACCTGAATTTGAAGTTTGTTCCAGAGGAGAGGTAACCTCTGTGAGTCATATCTGTCTCTCCAGCAAGTCCTGTTGATGTCACATACCATACTGAAGATCCTAGAGCGAGAGCATTTTATGCCATTTGATTTATGAATGTGCAGCATTTCCATTAGACCAGGATCTGAGATTGCTTTATACGCAAGGCAGAGGTCATCTCTGAGTAGTCTGTAAGACACAGAGTATAGTGACAGTGATTTCAGTCTGTTAACATATGACATATGCTGAAGACCCTGAATTTTCTTTGTAAGAAACCTTTGAGGACTTTCCAGTTGCTGCAGGTGCCTGGTAAGGTACACAGCAAAGGTAACATTGTAATCTATTATTGGCCTGATGAGTGAGGAGTACAGGGGTTATAACCTCTTTTGTTCTGGATGCAGTACCCTTACTCATGAGGTGTGGGACATAGGAAGCCTTTCTTTCTACTGTGGAGATGTGGTGGTCAAAGGAAAGGATGCTTTCAACCTGCGTGCCCAAATCTCTCACCCCTGATTGAATGCTTAGGCTGCTGTTATTAATGTGGTAAGAACGTTGCCTTTGCCAAATGGGATGATAATGCATTTTTTTGCATTGAATCTTAGCTCATGACTTTGACACCAGTCATATGTCTGTGTAAGTCCCTCTTGTAGGATGTCAACATCATTTGGGGATTCAATGACTGCACACAGTTTGCAATCATCAGCAAACTTTGCCAACCATAGCCTTTTGTTTTAGCCTGTACATCCAAGAAGTCAATTCCAAACAATAGGGGCCCCAGCACAGATCCTTGTGGAACACCACTGGTTACGGGTCTGCTGGTGGAGATAGAGTCACCTATTTTTGACTGTGTGCATTCTATCGGTGAGCCAGTTTGTGACCCATCTGACAATATATGGGTTAATCTCCAGATGGACGAGTATATCAATGATGCCTGAGTGGGGAATAGTATCAAAGGCCTTGGCCAGGTCCAGGTAGGCCATATGCATGGATTTGCCTTCTTCCAGGGCTTGGTGACTGTCTCAAAGAAGTCTACTAAGTTCAAGAGGCAGGATCTCCCTCTAATGAAGCCAAATTGGGATGGGTCAAGAATTTGTAGGTCTCGTATATCTTTGTTGATAAGGTCCATGATTATTCTTTTCATTGATTTGTAGATAAGGCTGGTCAGGCTTATGAGTCTGTAGTTCCGAGGGTCTATGGAGGCATCTCCTTTATGTAATGGGATGACAGTTGCTGTTTTCCATTAGCAAGTGCAAAACAAGTGCTTAGACTGTAGTTAAAAAGAGTACCCAGCAATGTAGCTAGTTCCCATTTTAATCCATTTAGAAGGCAGCCTGGAATATTATCAGGTCCCACAGAGGCTGTGTTTTTGGCTTTGGAGAAAGCATTTACCACCTGCCCTTAGAGATATTAGGTGAGGGCAGATGGTAGGGATGCTTTGGAGGATATGTGGCAAGGCAGGGGGGAGAAGTTTTCACTGAATCTGTTAGCTATTTCTGCAGGTTCAGTATTTGTGGTGCCATTACCAACCAGTTCTGTGCAGATTTAGGTTTTTCCTTTAAGGTTTCTGACATAGCTAAAAAAGGCCTTATGGTTATCCTTAGTGGAGGAGGCTAACTGGGATTCATAGTTACCTTAGAATGCCTTATGAAGTGTCTATTTGCTTGTTTGAGCCAAGGAGGGAATGCTTCCAATTCAGAGACTGTTCCTTCCTGCTCTTGCACAGCAATTTCTTTCTCTTATTGTATAACCTGTTAATGGCAGATGTCCATCTGGCAGGCTTATTCTTTCTTGAGGATCTTGTTTTGATCCTATTAGGTATGGCTGAGTCAATACACTTGTATAGATGCTTATACAAGACATTGATGTAAATCCTAGTATGGATGTCCATGCCATCAGTGAGGGCAAGGGATATGAAGCTATTAATCCCGTGACCTATTAGGCTGTAATTCACTTTGGAGACGTTTTTTAGTCTAGTTGTTGCTGTGGGGTCAGATGTTATTGTTACTTCTAAAGAGACTTGATTTATGAACAGACCTCACTGGGAGGGGACGCACATATGGGGTCATGCAACGATCACCCATGTTAGTGAGCACCTGATCCAGAATTTTTGGGCCTTTTGTGGGGGTATCAATCAACTGGTCCAAGGCACTGGAGTTGATGAAATCCAAGTACCTTTGGGGAAGTGTGCAGTACACATATAATTAACCATTCTATAGATGGTAGATAAAGTCACCTAAAACTATAGGTTTTCTGGTTTGATTCTTGGTTGGGGTGGCTTCTGTCTGCATCTCCTCCCTGTATTTGTGTGGATTTGCTCTGGTGCCCTGCCATTTTACAAAGACGTGTCTGCAGTATTAATCCCTGCATCTCTGCTGAAAATTGTTTTTGTTCTGTCCGCAGTAAAATTGACAGGCATTTGAATTTCAGACTTCAGGTTTCTGAATGTTTAATTCCTTGCAGATTTGATGGTGCAGCGGTAGTATTGTTGCCTCACAGCTATAGGTTTTCTGGTTTGATTCTTGGTTGGGGTGGCTTCTGTGTGGAGTCTGCATCTCCTCCATGTGTTTGTGTGGATTTGCTCTGGTGCCCTGCCATTTTACAAAGACGTGTCTGCAGTTTTAATCCCTGCTGAAAATTGGTTTTGTTCTGTCCGCAGTAAAATTGACAGGCATTTGAATTTCAGACTTCAGGTTTCTGAATGTTTAATTCCTTGCATAATTGATGGTGCGGTGGTAGTATTGTTGCCTCACAGCTATAGGTTTTCTGGTTTGATTCTTGGTTGGGGTGGCTTCTGTTTGGAGTCTGCATCTCCTGCCTGTGTTTGTGTTTGCTCTGGTGCCCTGCCATTTTACAAAGATGTGTCTGCAGTTTTAATCCCTCGTCTCTGCTGAAAATTGTTTTGTTCTGTCCAGTAAAATTGACAGGCATTTGAATTTCAGACTTCAGGTTTCTGAATGTTTAATTCCTTGTATAATTGATGGTGCAGTGATAGTATTGTTACCTCACAACTATAGGTTTTCTGGTTTGATTCTTGATTGGGGTGGCTTCTGTCTGCATCTCCTCCCTGTATTTGTGTGGATTTGCTCTGGTGCCTGCCATTTTGCAAAGACGTGTCTGCAGTATTAATCCCTGCATCTCTGCTGAAAATTGTTTTGTTCTGTCCGCAGTAAAATTGACAGGCATTTGAATTTCAGACTTCAGGTTTCTGAATGTTTAATTCCTTGCAGATTTGATGGTGCAGTGGTAGTATTGTTGCCTCACAGCTATAGGTTTTCTGGTTTGATTCTTGGTTGGGGTGGCTTCTGTGTGGAGTCTGCATCTCCTCCATGTGTTTGTGTGGATTTGCTCTGGTGCCCTGCCATTTTACAAAGACGTGTCTGCAGTTTTAATCCCTGCTGAAAATTGTTTTGTTCTGTCCGCAGTAAAATTGACAGGCATTTGAATTTCAAACTTCATGTTCTTCAGAATACATAGTAGCACAACCTTTTTCTAGCAATTTTCTAAGTTTATAAGATGAATATTTTAAATTTGTCCCTATTTTGGGACTGTATTCCCCATTATTGGCTTATTCCAGGTTTTGTGCTAAGGTTGACAGCTATGGCAAGAACTGAATTCACTGAATATGGACTGTAGAATTGTGCATATTTACTGATAAAGGTGCACTGTAGAATTGTGCATATTTACTGATAATGGTGGACTGTAGAATTGTGCATATTTACTAATAATGGTGGACTGTGGAATTGTGCATATTTACTAATAATGGTGGACTGTAGAATTGTGTATATTTACTAATAATGGTGGACTGTGGAAGTCTGAGTAGACTTTTTATGATAAATGTTCTCAACTGGGCAGTTTTGCCATTATGGGTGCATATGTTTTGTTTCATTGCTTACTGGAAAAATGTTCAAAACAAATTTAAAACACCCTCTAACAAGTGTACTGTATTGTACAAGGAATATAATTTTAGTACAATGAGGAAGGTGTATCAAAGAGCACATGTATGTTTCATATGCAAGGGGCCTATGATTGAAAACAGCCCAAAATTAATCTTTATCTGCCACTGGCAAAATGTATTTTCTTTGAATGTGGGTTTCAATGCTGTTTCAATGAATGTGAGTTTCAAGGGCAGAGAAGTTTTAATGCTAAGTTTTCATTGTGAGACTGCATTGCTTTGTTTAACAGATTACTTAATGTTTGTGCTGTAAAATACAAAATAAAACTTTCAAATGAAGTCCAATCATTGAAGTAAAGCAGTATGCACATTAGTGTTTATGGTAAATGGAGTGAAATAGCCAAGTAATGGTTAATTGGAATGGCTGCAGAGGCTCCAGTTCAACCATTATTTTGTCAGGGGAAGGGCAGCAAACTCAGACAGGCCCAGCTGAACTATACCTCCCAACTGTCCAGATTTTCAAAGAATGAATAGATTTTTGCTTCTTATTTTTGGTTTGTTGTTCATAAAATTTGTAGTTTTAATTCCTAAATGATTTGCCAGAAGACACTAAATAATAAGTTTCAGACTTCATAACCTTCATAATAATGCATGTTAAAGTAAGAGCGTTCTATCAACTGTCTCAATTTATACAAGAGCAATTTTAGTACTGTTTATATGTGCCCCAATATATTTGGCCTTGCTCAGATTTACTGCATTAGCAGGTTGAGAGGTACATGCAAATAAATTGCTTTATAGAATTAGGCATAGCCAACCTCTGAACTGTCCCCAATTTTGGCTCAAAATGTTGCTCTTCCCCTAATAATCCCTCCGCAAAATAGCAATTTTGGAAGAAAACATGGAGGGTTTACAATTAAGAAATAACTGTAATAATCAAAGTTATAGATTACTTGAAATGCATGTAGATTCTTTTATTTTGTCAGCTGCTCAAGGTAGCAGTACTAATATTAAAGTGTCCCTTCTTTGACAGGTAGAAGCTGTATTGTGTGTCTATTTTATATTTTGCATCACATTTTTGGTCCATTTTTCATAAAATTGTGTTTTTGGCAAATTAGTGACAAATCACTAAAGACTGAAGTTAGAAAATGACAGACATTTGAGTTTCAGATTTTATACCCTTCAGAAAATTCATACTAATGCAAGACCTATTCTATTATCTTTCTAAGTTTATTAGAGCAATATTTAAAAATTGTCCTTCTTGTTGTGCCTTTGTCCCACTTCTGTGTATGGCTTTGTCCAGATTTCTTGCTCTTGAAGTTGAGAGGTATGACAAATGTGTCAGGGCCATCACAGTCAGCCAGAGAGATTTCAAATTGTGACATGCTTGTTGCACCCCACTCCCCCATGTAGTGACTCTGGATGTGTCCAAGCAAGGCAAGGAGTAGTTGTATCTACCTTGGATGGGAGGACACACTGCATAAGTACTACAGTGGCTTTTCATCTGTCCTTGATTTTGCAGAATGGTCTGGTTTCTGTCATATTTTTGTACTGTTGATTTATGCTTATTACTCAAAGTGCCTGTTGCTCTGTGTTTAAGTAGCAATGCTTTAATGACCATAAGGTAAGCTTGTCTGACATCGTAAGATGCAAGTAAGCTTTAATAAACATACTGTTAAAGAATTGCCAACATTGAAAGCCTTTCTGTTGTTGCCATGCAGAGAATACTTGACTAGATAATGTATAAGCCTTGGGTATTAAAGGACAGGATTCCATTATTTTAAAAGCTCATTACACTTGTTGGAGACTTCCAGTCATCTCTACAGGCTTTACCCGTAAACTAAACAGAATGCCAATCATGTGTGGTCCATAACCTGTACAGTAATCCTTTAAGCAATGTATCTTGAGCTTGTTTCTTGTTTGCTTTTCATTTTACTTTTATCATGTTTTCCCCATGAAACGTTGTCAGGCAGCAGGTCTTTTGGATAAGAAACATTTTTACAAGTGGGGCATCACATAGATTTCTACTTTCAGCATGTTGCTTGGTACTTTAATAAAGCTGAATATATTATAATTAGAACTGCAGTGCAAGGAGAAGTAGTTTGAGTTGAGTGCTTCTGGTTTTCTTATACTTGATTTTGACTGGCATTCCAGTAATGTATTTAAAAAGTAATTTATTTTTCATGCCTCACAACCTTTTGTTTCCATCTAGATATTAAGTAAGCTGTCATGCAGCCAATGCATTGAAATATTTTTATTCTTCTACACTTATTTTTGTCTTGATTGGACTTTCATAATGATGGTTTGCCACCCAGGGCAGCGTATTTAATTAAAGTTAGTTTTTTTGTGGTTTTGTGCATAGCTCCTCCCCTTTATGGTTGACCACACCCCTTCCCTTTGACCCCGCCCATTCAGCGTCTCCTGCAGCCCCCCTGTGATTTGAAGTCACCAGCCGCCACTGTGCAGTACACATATAATTAACCATTCTATAGATGGTAGATAAAGTCACCTAAAACTACCTTGGGTCATAGTAGAATTTTAATGTTTAGAACACTCACAGACTTAATTAATTAATTAATGTATTTATTTATTTCCAGTTTGATAACCGGGGAGGTCCACTGAGCTCTAAGAGCCCATTTTCAGTGGAAGCCCGGGGAGAAAAGCTCCAAAATACAAAGATACAAAAAAATAAAATACAATAAAATATGATAAAAAGTACAATGAAATGCAGTTATGAATAATCCTGGTATTATATAATGTTTTAAACAAAGCTGTAAGATGAATAAAGTGAGATGTAGCAAAAAGAATTAGTGTAATAAGTGGAATATAGGAGACTTGAGGATAGTTTATACAGAACATGCTTGGTAACAAAGATGGGTGGTGTGAAGTAAGAAGAGTAGTAGGAATAAATACCGAGAGTGGAGGAAGGAGAGAGAGGCAGGTGAGTAGTGAAACTAGAGGCAAATGTATATTAGAAAGAAGAACATATGTGAGAAGAAAAGTAATAGGGGGTAATACAAGGGGATGGAGGGTAAAGATAGTAGCAGAGTGTTAGACACAATTTGTAGAATGTTAGATACATGTAGAATGTTAGAGACATTAGTTAGACAGTGTTATATAGGTTTAGATGGAAGAAGTATACAGGGGAGAGAAGTACAGAAAGAAGGGTATGTGTAGGATTTACACTATATACATTAAAGGTGTATAAGTTATGTAAGAAGTATCAAGGGGAAGCTGTTTGGTAATATAGCAAGGTGAAGAAGTATTTAATGAAGAACTGGTCGAAAAAGAGTTTAATAGGATTAGGGGGGTTTAGGGTTATAGGTTTAGATGGAAGAAGTATATAGGGGGAGAGAAGTACAGAAAGAAGGGTATGTGTAGCATTTACACTATATACATTAAAGGTGTACAAGTTATGTAAGAAGTATCAAGGGAAGCTGTTTGGTAATATAGCAAGGTGAAGAAGTATTTAATGAAGAACAGGTCAAAAATAGGTTTAATAGGATTAGGGGGGCAGAGAGCAATTACATTTCCAATTTTGGGAGAGATGAGAATGGAGCTGGGATTTAAAGAGTTCAAGGTTATTGGCGATTCTTAGTGAGGGGGGAAGAGAGTTCCATTTTTTTGCTAGGGAATAGGATAGCAGACACTGGCCAGCAGGACGTTTTGGTTTGTGAATAGCAGGTTGATTTTGTTGTGCAGATCTTAGGGGTCTGTTGGGAGTATAAGAAGGAAGGATGTATGTTAGAGCAGGGCATGCAGTAGGTTTAAAGATTATTTTGTGGGCTGTAGTAAGTTGGAGGTAATTGAGGTAGTTGTGAAGCTCTAGCCATTTTAGCATGTGTAAGGAAGAGCAATGGTGGGAGTGGTGTTTAGATTTAGTAGTGAATTTGGAGATTTTGTTGGAGCAGATTTCTAGTTTTGAGGAGATGGAGGATGCAAGGTTGGTTAGAAGAGGGGCACCATATAAAAGTGATGGTAGTAAGTAGGTAGTGGCAAGGGTTTGCCTAGTAGAGGGAGAAAGGAATTGAGAGTTTCTGTATAGTAACCCATGTTTTTGATTTTTTTTTTATATTTAATTGGACATGAATATCGAATTTTTGGTGTTCGTTGATAGTAACACCGAGTAGTTTAGCGAAGGGGACAACTTCAGTTAGGGAGTTGGTATTACTGGTAATATTGAAAGATAGTTTGTTAAGGTGCATGTTTTTAGAGGGAGAGAAAAGTAGGATTTTGGATTTATTAGCATTAAGGGAGAGGTGGTTTTGAGACATCCAGTTCTCAGTGGCTGTAAAGGCAGATTGGGTAATTGCTTGGAGAGCAGGAAGATTAGGAGCAGAGCAGATTAAAGTAGAGTCGTCTGCATACTGTACTATTTTAGTGTTGGGAATGTCTGCATGGAAATCATTAATGAATATATTGAAAAGCATTGGACCAAGTATTGAACCCTGGGGAACTCCGGTTGGGGTAGGAAGGAAGGTTGAGATACTAGTTTTCCATTTCACAGCCTGGGATCCATCAGAAAGATAACTCTTAAACCATGTAAGTGAATGCTGATTGAGACTGAGGTTAGGCAGATGAGTTATAAGGTGGGAGTGAGAGACAGTGTAGAAAGCCTTGGAATGATCTAGAAGGACAGTGGATACAGTTTCTCCTGAGTCACGAGCATGGTTTACTATGTCTAAAAATGAGAGGAGAGCGGTTATTGTACTATGGCTGGGGCGGAAGCCATGTTGAGCAGGGGTGAGAAGGTGACTGCTGATAAGGAAGGGCATAAGTTGTTGGTGGATGCATTTTTCTAGAATTTTTGATATTGGGGAGAGAATGGCTATTGGATGGAAATTAGAGATGTTATTGTTTTTTCCTCCTTTGTGAAGAGGTAGGATATAGGCAGCACGCCACAATTTGGGGTCGTATGATTCATGAATGGATCGGTTAATGAGAATGCTAATGGGGATGGCAATGGCATCTGCATAATTCATGAGAACAATTTTATTGTGTCTGATAACCAATTTTTTAAACAAAAAGTAGGCATGGCAATGGGGGCAGCTTGCGTCCTATTATTTGCCAATATTGTTTTAACACAATGGGAAACCAACTTTGTCTTTAAAAATGAGCTATTTAAATTTTGTAAATTTTATGGTCGATTTTTGGATGACGTCCTTATATTTTGGGAAGCGTCACAGGATAGTTTGGAAAGTTTTTTTTGATTTTTTGAATGAAAGTACAACTTTCTTGTCCTTTACTATGGAATCGGCTTAGGACACAATCCACTTTTTGGATTTAGAAATTAAAAAGGATAATGTTAACAAATGTTTTAACTCGACCATTTACAGAAAACCCACCTTCTCTAACACCCTTTTACATATTGACAGTTGTCATCCCCTTCACCAGAAGAAAGAACTAATGAAGGGGCAGTGTGTGAGGTTAGCAAGGATGGTCAGTAATTTTGGACAATTTATTGAGGAAATTGAGATAGTGAAGGCCATGTTATCAAGAAGGGGGTACCCAGAAGTATTTATTGAACCTATACTACAGGACATTATTAAGAAAAGAATTGATGGGTACTTTGTGCCTTTATTGGGAACCAATATACAAACCACAGCTACACATAATATTGATAGTGGTGTCAGTAACCGGGACCCCACGATTACTGACATGGGCTTTAACCGGGCCATGATCTTAACGTTTAGTCCCGTTTTTAGAGACATCAAGGTCATAAACAATAATTGGTGTATTTTAATGGACAGTGATGAACACAAGGAAAAAATGGGACACAAGCCATTGGTGGTCTACAAAAGAAGTTTGAATATTAAAAATATTCTTGAAAGGAACACGTATCAAGGTGGGGGAGGTCGTATGAGAAAATGTGGGCACTGTCCCCAATGCTGCCACATCATGGAAACAGATTTAGTTCATATTGAAGGTTATGGAGAAGTTAAACTGACACAAAAGTTTAATTGTTCGACCAAATGTTTAGTGTATATAGCTATTTACCAACAATGTGCTAGGTTCTACATTGGTAAAACAAAAAATGTTCTTTATAAGCGGATATATCAACATATGTATGATATACAAAAAGTCAATTTGACCAATGCTTTGGCTAGGCATGTGTTCGAATGTAGTGGACACTTTTTTAGATTTTTCAGGCTTGGAACAGATTGTTGATAAAGACATGAGGGGATGGCCAAGAAATATGTGGCTGGAATATAGGGAGTTGGTATGGCAACTTCGGGTTAATGCCACAACCAACCCAGGTCTCAATGAGACCTTGTCTATTTCTAGTTACCTTAATTTAAAAGCGGAGTTTCATATGTGACCATGCAATTATTATTTACTTTTATTTTCCCTAATTAACCAGCAATATTAATGACTTCATATTTCAACAAAAATGGAATTTTGTTATTTGTAACTTAGATGTGCTGTCCTTCAGGGAATTTAGATATATTATGTATGTATTTATTTATTTATTCATTTACCTATTCATTGTCATTCCTAAGTGTAGTAGTTTTTCATCAAATGTTGTACATTTTCCAAGGTTTTAAAAGCATTTAATGTTACTATTTACATTTACATGTTTATTTATAATTAATTTATTCATTCATTCAGGTCATTTATTGGGATGGGTTTTAATATTGGGTACCATGTACCACTATTTTAATATGAATGTAATAAAATGTTGTTTTGTCAGTAGGGAGGTTTTTTATAACATTATATAACATCATTAGTACTGTATTTAAATTCATTTATTAAGGGGAGTGGTTAAGTTATTATGTGACCAGGTGAAGGGTATTTAAGCATGTACAAAGTTCATTAAATGTGTTTCTGATGAAGTCTGAGGCGTAAGGCTGACAAAAGCGCTAAAACGAATAAATTGGTTGCAGTGATATATTGGGTGTTGAGCCTGCCTCTATTTTGGATATAGTTTGCTGATTTTTGTGCTTCTTCACCTAAAACTAGGGCATTTGGTTGCATCTTAAGAGATTCAAGTAGATCCAAGTATGGAGTGTGGGTATCCTGGTTCATGAAGGGGGTCCTATAACTGGCAATAACTTGGAGAGGGGTCTTACCTACAGTCAATTGGACCTGGATTACTTCAAGGGAATCATTTTGTTTAACCAATCTAGAGGTGTATTTATCTTTGATGAATATTGATACTCAACCTTCTTTAGTTCTCACACTTTCAGTTTGTGACCTGAATGTGTGGAAGGCATTATAACCTGGTATGGCCGAGGTGCTTTCTGTGGTCTTATACAAAGTCTCTGTGACTGCACAGATGTCAGAATCTCCTAAGGTGAGGGCTGCTTCCAGTGAGTGCAGTTTTAGGTTTAGACTTCTAGTATTTAGCAGCATAACCTAGGGGTTGCTTTTTGAAGATATTTTTACATCAGGAATTTTGTTGTTGTGAAATTGGCTAAAAAAGGCACTATGGTTGAGACAAGACCCTTAGCCAGTAACTGATATTCTAGAGGTGACAGATGAAGACGATCTCTGGCCAAGCAACATGGTCTATCTAGCATGTCATCCCAACCTGACAGGTAGTGGATCCGCTTAGACTGCCACCAGAAACTAAGCCAATTGTTGACGTCAATAATTTTTGTTTATATTTTGGTATCATCTTAGGTGAAGGTAGTATACTGCTCAAGGCTAGGGACATACCTGCCTGAGACACATATTCATAGAGGTCAGTCATGTCTTTCTTCCTATAGTCCAGTGAGGTACATCTCAACTCATTCACACTAATATGAACTATGGCGGAGTCGTAATGGTACTGGTTGTGAGAGACTTGAGTGCATGTGTGATCTGGTGGATCCTGGCACACAACAGACAGATGACCATAACCTTCTTGTTGTCCAGCCTAGTGAGTGGGACATCTCTGTGCCTCACTATAGAGTCCCTTATGACCAAAAAATCTGGTTTAGATATGCTTTGCCTGAGGGGCCTGTTTGGTGAGACACTTGTGCTTGTGGTTTTATGTGTATTGAGTGCTTTAGGTACTGTATTAGGTGTAGCATGTTTGTGTTTCAGAGGTCTCTGGTGTTTAGGTAAATTTTTGGTGAGCACCTCTGCATATGATGGTTTATGTGTTGAGAGTGTGGTTTGTGCAGGAGGTGTAGTATGTGGGCTGACAACCTGTTCAGTGTCACTGTTCTGTGAATGAGAGAGTAAGGATTCCAAATTCTTAGTGTATATGCATCTCCCACAAATTGTGCTTGAGTGGTGTAGGAGTAGTGGGTTGTCAGTGTACATGAGGCAATTGCTACACTGTCTCAGGATACCCATGTCAATCAGACTGTCAGGAGAAACAGAGGAGAACTGAGGTGTAAATTTGTTTAATTTAATGAGGAAGGATGTAGTTTAACTGGGAGCTTAATGCTGGGTCTATACTACTGGGGTTCTCAAAGGGTACGATACTATTAGAGATTAGGATATTTCAGTTAAAATGGCAAATGGTGTAGAAAGCCCAGCTGAGGTGCTATCCGAGCAGCTAAGTGCAATTTAAGGGACTCCTCAGTTGGAGCATGGGCTGCTTCTAAGGGACAATAAATCTAGTTTAGTTTTTGCGTCTATAACTGCTAATGGTTACCTCCACTGCTCGGTGTTGCACAAAGGTACGCTATGTGCAAACAGGTACCTCAGATTGCTCAGATAAAGATAATAGAGCAGTGGCTGATTGCCAAACTCTGTGGAGCTGTGATAAAACAGGTGCAAACCTGTGCAAATGCATGGCTTATGTAGCAATTATGAGAACCCTTTTTTAAAAAAAGTTAAGCAATTTTCAAATAAGCTGGCCAATGGAAATGCTCAATACTGAGCCTTATTCTAATAATCTCGAACTCAGACGGGATCTCTGCTACACTATTCTGCCACAGGGCTGCAGGGGACCTCTTAATGTAAGATATTAACCAGTTATGTTTGTGTTACTTTGCTTTTAAAATATTTAGAACAATATAAAATTTATAACAATATAAATAAATAGTAAAGGAACAACCATTAATATCACTAAAGCAACATTAAACATGGATTAAATATCAGTACAGCTGTTTTGTCTACCATGTAAGCTTTAAGATGAAATCTTTCAGTAGCTTTTAAGTAGCATGAGGTTGAAATTACTAATGCAAATATAAACAGACCATTTTTGATGCTTACAGGTGTCAGTAGGATGCAACTGCAGCAACACCTGGAGATGTCTCTGGGCTGTAATGAGTTAAAAGTCAAAGCAGGGGGTTACAAAATGGATCACCACCTTAGTCTCACAAAAGATGTCTTCAAGTGCTAGACACCATAGAGTTAGTCATGCAGAATTTCTCTGTTCATTCATTTAAAAAGATATCTGCCCTTAACCACGTCTAAACGTACAAGGAAATTCAGTAAATCTGGGAGAAGTAAAACTAAATCTAAGGATAAAAACATGCAATTATATCTAAATCATAATACTTCAAAGGTACAGTGCAGATATATAGCCAAGAGTATTTTGTAACCTTACTTAGGGCAGCAGAGGTCACTGGCTTAGTACTGTACCCTGGTACATTATCATACAGATTTTCTGGATGATCCAAGGCCTTGAGATGTCAGATAATGCCCTACTTCTCCCGCCCCTTGCTTACAAACTTATTTAATTTCATATAGGATTGTTCACATATGAGCAGAACTGCAAGACCTTGATTTTGCTATAACTGAGCTCTTCGCACGAGTTTCTATTTTACTTCTGATGAGTAGGCCCCTTTGTTGTGGTAACTGAATGCTGGCCAACTCCACCGGTGCTGCTGACACAGACTCAGTCACAAAGCAAACTTAATCAGCCTCATAGTTAATGGGTGGGCTGTCAAGCAACGTCATGTCTGAAAACAGTATAGTGTTTCTTACTGTAAAAGTTGGCACACAGTGCAGCTGGTTAGATTTGTCCATAGTCATTTATGGGTGGGCTTTTAATTACCTGGTAACAGTAGAAGACTATATTTATGAAGGCTGACATACAGACATACCCAGATTGAGTTGTTAGGTTTTTCTGTGTACTCTCAACAATTAGGTCAGCCAAAACAATATACAAAATATGTTTTTTATTACAACTTGAGACATGTATCACTTAATAAATAAAAGAATGTAATAGGAATTAATGCAGGTGAGAAGTACTCACCCCCCACACATACACACACACACACACACACACACACACACACACACACATATATATATATATATATATATATATATATATATATACATACACACACACACACACACACACACGCATATATATAAATATATATATATATATATATATATATATATATATTTTTTTTTTAATATAAGTATATATATATATATATATATATTTTTTAATATAAGTATATATATATATATATATATATATATAAAATTTGTACTTTCTCTTTCACTCTGTGTGTGTGTGTGTGTGTGTGTGTGTGTGTGTGTGTGTGTGTGTGTGTGTGTATATATATTTAAATGTGTACTTTCTCTTTCACTGTGTGTGTGTGTGTGTGTGTGTATATATATATATATATATATATATATATATATATATATATATATATATATATATAAAAGTGTGCTTTCTGTGTGTGTGTGTGTGTGTGTGTGTGTGTGTGTGTGTGTGTGTGCGCGCACACAGAGATACATGTATGCATACATATATGAATATAGATGCATACACTATCTATCTATCTATATATATATATATATATATATATATATATATATATAGATATATAGATAGATATATATACATGTGTGTGTGCCTGTCTGTGTGTCCAGTTCTTTGTAAATTGATAACTGATTGAGATGTCATCTCTCTAGCGTTCATCTTGGCAATGTGCCTTTTGCACAGATAATCACTGTCACTGCATATTTGATTCTTGCGCTCTGAATGATTTAATGTATGTGCTGTTTTCAACTTGGAAGCAAATATGGCAAGTGCCCACACACACATACAGATACTGTTTAACTTTTGTTAAGCTGTTATGAATACCAAAAGAAGTGAATAAACATTTTCTCAAAACTTTATTCATTGTTTAGGCAGCTGCTTATAGTTTAGGAAGCAATTTTCTAAATATTCATCAGAAGGGATATTGGTATGTGATTCTCATATAAAGCAAATCCTCACCTGTAACATATAGATGATGATATAAAGTAGCTTCACATATTTCTGTGTTAGATACAACAATAACATTATAACATTTTATAATTCTGTGACTGAGATATTAGTAGTGGTATTAGGATAAAGAATGTTAACTTAAGATTTCAAGCAAGGCTTCATTTGGGCTCAGCACCAACAACTGTAATTCCCAGCCAAAGCAAAATTCATATACAGAAACATAAAGATATCGTCTACTGCAAAGTGATCTAGACTCATACCTCTCAACTGTCCAGATTTTCGCAGAATGTCCAGATTTTTGATTCATATTTTTGGTCTGTTCCTCATAAAATTTGTGGTTTTCTGGCAAATCACTGGCATGATCTGAGGATTAAAGTCACTAAATAATGACATACATTTGAGTTTCAGACTTCAAATCAATCAGAAATGTATGTTAAAACAAAGCCTGTTACTCCAGCAAGTTTCTAAGTTTATAAGAGCAATATTTAAAAAATATCCCTATTTATGGGCCTTGTCCAGGTTTCTTGCACTAAGAAGTTGAGAGGTATGGATCTAGTTTCGACACTCAGAAAGACAAGTATAGGATGCTAGTACATCAATAGCTTTTAGGAAATGCTAAAAATAAGTTGTTGACTTCATGTTCATTGTGCACAGCAAACAAAAGTTATCAAAGTTAAAAAAAAAACAATAGCTACTGTCCACTGAGGGAGGGATAGACTGTGTGTGGGTGTTACACTAAAATGAAAAAATAAAATCTTGTCTTCATATATTATTAGAAATAATCAAAATAAAAATCCTGGTCAGTGCCTGACCAGAATACGTCAAAATGTTTTTGTGACATGGAACCTTTCAGAATATTTGTGTTACAAGCAGTGGACTTCTGTGCCTGAACTATAAATTAGTCCAAGTAAGTTACTCATAATTCCTGACAGTGACTCTTGTTCTCTTACTATTATATAAGCAGGATGACTGTAATTAAATCCTTAATCTCCTCAGATCCTGAAAAACATTCTTGGTCACCAGCATCCCTTTTCAATTATTGCAGCCTCCTGAGGCAGTTAAATATAACTAATACTTCCCAGTTTCTGCTCTATATTCTTTGTCATTTTCATACCTTCACACAGTCCTTGACTCCGTTTTCTTGCCTGTCTCTGCTCCTTTTGATTTGAAACTTCAACCCTATTCCTGTCCTGTTAAGGCTCACCCTTGTATCTACTGTATCTCTTCACCATAATTATGCTCCATTCAACTTCCCTGAGATTTTGTACACAGAACCAGAAGGAAGCAGCCTCCCCAGGAGCAGGGTATTGGAGGTGAGATTGCACTACTGGTGTACATTTCTATGCTTGCTTTTCTGGATGAATTCTACTTCATAATATTGTTTGCATGCTTATAGTATACTACAGTGCTACTTGACTATAGAGTAGTACACTTATTCTTATATGTAATTCCTCTGTATTACTGTATTAACCTTTTATATTAGTAACCTGTGTTGTTGTTATTGTGTCTTTCGGCTTTTTCCCGGTTAGGGGTCGCCACAGCGGAACTTCGGTCCGCTAATGATTGGCAGTAGATTTTTACGTGCCGAGTTGCCGGTCCTGACACACAACCTTTAACGAAGGTACGCCCATTCACTCATGTCTTCACACAGAAGACGCTCAAGCTGAGAATTGAACAAGGCAACGTCGTACTGTGAGGCGACAACACTACCGCAGCACCACCACCGTATTGCTCTATATATTGTTTATATCCTGTAATATTTTTTTCTGGAGATTTTCCCCCTAGGACTCCGCTGAAAAAGGACACCAGCTGTCCAGATGGACCATTCTGGTAAACAAATGTTAAATAAATAAATAAAATGTGGAATCTTAAGTTAGAGCAAGCTTTTAGCTACAAATATAGCACACAGGCATTTAAATACAGTATTGTAAATGTTTGCTTTCACATTGTTTATATTATTTGCTTTATTGGCCTGGCTCGTACTTAGAAAGGTTCTTTTGACCAACATGTCTACTCAGTTAACAAATGCATAAATGAACAAATATAAACTAAACTGCACATGAATACTATTACTACACCATTCTTTCACTTCGTATAGACCCTCTGCCTGGTTTTGCACACTTCCAAATAGTGTCCGATTTCTTCTCATGAAAATCTTTGCTACTAAGAATGATAAAAAAAGGAATAACCAAGCAAAGCCAAACAATCTCACCATCAAACAGAACAAAGCTCTAGGTAAATGTGGAATTGGTCACGCGATTGTCCATTTGTAAACTAGATACAGACACTTTATCAAGGTATCACTAGGACCTTTTTTAGTATTGTATCAGGAAATGACCTCTGACTACCACAAACTGCACTGTAGATATGTTGGCTGCATTCTTTTGAATTGTGATTGTTTAGATACCATCCGGTTGTGTCTTGGAGAAAAGTAATGAGAACTGTAGGTTTCAGCAGCTTTTTTTTTTTTTGGCTGCATTATCAAACCCTCCCTCCACCTTTATTCCTCACAGACAAAAGTCAGTCTCAGTGCAGCTGTCATCCAGGCAACTACCAGGGGATTTCTACCCATTGAGGCTCACCCCTACATGCATATCTCACCAAATGTCCAAGGGGTAGGTGTGCTGTGCACATGACAAGGATGTCTCATTTGTTCACACAAGTGCTCCCACAAAAGCCCACTTCATTTGTAAGCCAGAAGAAACCCAGCAAGTCTCCTGTCATCATCTGAGATAGATTGCCTGGATTCATACCCTAAGAGGTGCAACCCCTCCTCCTACTCACCATGGAAGAGGAAAATAGGTCTACCTTCATCACTCTTCTCCCTTCACGGCTCGTTCCCCCAGCACTTCGATTTTTACTCACACATGGTTGATCCCAGTTGCAGTTAGTCCTCCCTGCCTATCTGCCACATAACAGGATTAGGTTTCAACAACTTTGATGCTGCAGCTGATTAGCAAAACTAAAACACAATTTGGCTTAATCAGGATCCAGTCCCAGAGAGATCTCTACTTTTTTGCTTGCTGTTAAATGTGAATTTTTAATATCCTTTTTCTCCACATGCTTGATGATCATCAGGTCTTCCAACTCCACTGGTAACTTCAGTCAGTTGTAGAGATAGCCGTTCTTTGTAGTTCCCCACAGCAGTCTGACACATGCAGTCCCATAATCCCAGACCACTGCTTCATGCATGCTTCTGTGCATACTCCTAAGCCTGGCTACAGTGCACAGAAGGAGTGCTTGGCTGGTACTCATGTCTTGTTCATTTCTTACTCTTTACAATGACATGTAGTCTGCAAAGAATCCAAAGGACAGCAGACCAGACCACCTTCCTCTCTCCGTCAGACCAGTCTGCCTCCCTTTTCCCTGAATGGGCAGATGGGTGTCAGCTGCTCATTGACACCTGCCCAGCTGGCTCCTTCAGTGCAGACATTACAAGTTGATCACGAGTTACCTTCAGAACTTTATCCATCTGTGTCACAGAGTCTGATGTGTATGCTTTTATAAATATGCTCTGCATTTTTAGATAATGACTATTACTGCTTGTGTATCACAACGTTTCAGTCTAAGATAGATAAAGATGCTTACTGATATTCCAGATTTCAGTTGCCAGATGCTTACTGATATTCCAGATTTCAGTTGCCAATGTGGGTCATGTAATTGGTACAACCTGGAAAGAATCTGAGTACGCTGTACGCAAGTTTTAAATCTAAATAAATGTTGCATATTTACTCAAATTCTTTATCTACACAAATGCAGTAACATGTTTCCTTCCTTAAACATGTACCTGCAAACTATATCTGTGTGTTGTGACCATGCTTGTTGCTAGGCCTTTCATTCTGCAACAGAAAAACAAAAATATAATAATTAAAGACATTCTGGAGGTTAGAACTCCTGATGAATATCTTGTTACCAAAACTACAAAGAAACTGTGGCTCATGCGGGTTCAAATTCTGATTGACACACTCTTTTGAGTGTTTTGATTATTATGTTTTCATTATTACAGATGATATTATTGTTATTCTGTCTATGACTGTTAAATCTGCCATTAAGTTGAACATTACATAAATCAGGCAGTATTTATTCTCACATCATTTCAACTACTTGGTAATGCAGATATTTACTGAAACGGTACACATGCCTGTGTGATCTCGGTTCATGTAGCAGCCAAGATGCATTTCTCTTTTTTTCCTCTTCCTTCTGTTTCTGTATGTTTGATAATGTTTAGGAAGTCATTCTAAAGGATAGCTCTCTTGGGGTAAGCATTATTAACAGAAATACAGGAAATGAATCATTTGTATTCACATTTTAACTGAGGCACCTTCTTCATTCTTTTGATTTATATGTTTCAAATCAACACAATAAATTACTGGTATTTGGAATATAAATGTATGCGGAAAAGTGAAGTATGACAATGTACTGTCAAGCTGTGCATTACAAAAAAGTGGAAAGTGTTTATTCTCACCTCAAGTTTCAACTTGGCTATCTTACTTACTCAAGTTTCAACTGCTCACGGCTCATTTTTTGCAACTGAATGCTCATCTCTGTATTCAAGTGTGAGAAACTTAAATATATAAATTCATTCTGTAAATATACTTTTTCATATTTGTGCATCCTCAGAGGCAGTAAATGTATAGTCCAGTGTATGTGGGGCAAGGGCCCCCATGTTGGGGTGCAAGGAAGCTTCCTCTTCTGCAAAAAAAATCTATTTTTCAACTGTTGATCATGAGTGTCCCTTGACTCACATGACTGCCAATCGGAGTGGTGCTACTCAGACATTTTGTGTTCAAGATAATAAAGAAGACCTTTCATTTACCTTATTGACACAGATAGTTACTAGAAGCACAGATTCCTGGGTGATCTGGGTTCATTTCCCAACCAAGACATTTTTGCTTTCCTTCCACTCTTCCTGTTTCTGTGCATTTGATAACAATTAGGAAGACAGCAAGTCAGGTGTGTTTGATAAAAGAGAGAAGGGAAAAAAGTAAATTGAGAGACAACACTATCACAAAAGGGTGCTTATTTTTGTAAAATGTGAGAGTAGTAATATTTTGTGATAGTGGTGGTGCTGCGGTAGCGTTGTCACCTCACAGTAAGACGTTGTCCTGTTCGATTCTCAGCCTTCTGTGTGGAGAATGGGCGTACCTTCGTTGAAGGTTATGCGTCAGAGCTGGCAACTCGGTATGTAAAAATCCACTGCCAATCATTAGCGGACCGGAGTTCCGCTGTGGTGACCCCTAACCAGGAAAAGCCGAAAGATACAACAACAAGTGTTTAAGACAGATGAAGCTGCTTCAGCCCAAAATTCACCTGCTGACTCATCTTTGAAGCATGACACCTCGTCTTATTCTGAATAAAGGTTTTGTTACAGCAGGAAATTGCTAAGCCTGTCTTGAGTAAGAGAATGTCAATGACAGTGGCACTCTAGAGAAGTGTATATAACTATATATCTCTTATGTTGCATATCTTACGGGTGAAAAAATGAGGAGTGGGGGGGTTCCTTTCCCATGGTTAATATTTTAAGGGAAGAAAAAACTGGGGTGTTCTTTGTCAGGTATCATCAAAACACAGCTTTGACCTTGTACACACACACACACACACACACACATACACACACACACACACACACACACACACACACACACACACACACACACACACACACACACACATTATTTGTCATATAGCTTTTGGTAGATGTATATATATATATATATATATATATATATATATATATATATATATATACACACACACCTCTCTTGGTATATATATATATGTCCCTATCAGAAGCACAGATTTCAGAAACTCAAAATTCATATTATCAAGACAATATGATCGAGTTTCTGAAAACTCGAAGCGTTTGAGTGGAGATCACGGTACATTGCAAATCTGGGGATTTACCCTTTGCTCCACTGTAGTGTGATCTCAGAGTTGGTATATATAATATGCAGGGGCTATAAACAGTGCAGGGGGCTTGCCCCTCTACAAAAATGTAGAAAAAGGTAGATTTTTGTGGTTTTTTGAAGTCTGAGTTTTCAGAAACTCAATCATATCAACTCAACAATATGAATTTTGAGTTTCTGAAAACTCAAGTTTCTGACTTAGACCTATATATATATATATATATATATATATATATATATATATATATATATATATATATCTCTGTGTGTGTGTGTGTGTGTATGTGTGTACGTGTTTAATATATTTCTTTCTTTAACTCAATCAAGCCTAAAGCACCTTTTTTTGTTTACGTCCAGTTAGCAACAATAGCTCCATATGGCATCCAGACGTTTTTTGGACCCGGTTTCTTTAACTAAGTGACTTACCAGCTAATAATAGACAGTATTAGGAAGGGCAAAGACTTATTAAAAAAATGACAATAAGATTGATAATCTACAATATCCTGCAGTAGAGAACTTAATTACTATTTGCTACTTATTATCCATATTTTCATATTTTCATAATTGAGAGACCTACATGCTTTTGAGGGTATGGTATAAAATGCCATGGTGGGAAACATGAAAATTAATTTTCAATGTCAGTTTTTATTACACTATACCGCAGATTTTGTTGTTCCTTAGTAATTACAAAAATAGGCGATATTTGCATATGTACCTAATACTTCTAAAAACAAGTGACGTACAAACTATCACATGGCATCAGGTGAATCCTTAGATTTTTTTTAAGAAAACTGTCACCGATATTTGCACTGTAAGTTGCACATCTTGAAAGATATTAAGTGTCATTTATATTGCTAATTATGCCATTAACCATATGTTTTCAAATTTTTGTAAATTCCTCAATAAACATTCACTCTCACAGGAATTTCTTGCTGTCATGTGAAAGCTAATGTCTGATTAATAAACGTGTTCTAACAATATATGCATAGGTCATGCAGTTTCCAAGATATGACAATTTGTTTGTAAAAGTTTACCAAAAAATATAATTCTGGGTTAATGAGCACTTTAGTATATTATAGTACTTATGGAAAGACTATAAATGCACTGGCTATAGAGTCAGTTTATATAAGTAACATGGCCTGGGGGGTTGCAGACCCCTTACATAAAGTGTTTTTGGCCATTTGTCCTGTTTTTTTCATTACTAAAAAATTCTTCTAACTGCTAACATTACTACTGGTACAATTTTAATATCTTTTATTGTTTGTAAAATATTTACATTTGCTTATCTTATGCTTTTTCAGTTGATTTTTCAGAAACTGTTCTGGAATATAAAGATATGTACAGACTGCTAGAGTTGTGACATTCCACACCACATGTGGGCAGCACAGTGGTGCAGCAATTAGCATTGTCACCTCACAGCAAGAGATTCTCCAGTTCAATTCTCAGCTGGGGTGCCTTCTGTGTGGAGTCTGCATGTCCTCCCTGTGTTCCTGTGGGTTTCCTCCGGGTGCTCCAGATTCCTCCCACATTTCAAAGACATGCTTCTGGAGCATTTCTCTCCAGGTCTCTGGTGAAAATGGCCTCTGTCCCAGTTGGACTTTCCTAGTAAACAAATGTTAAATAAATAAATAAATAAAACATAGGTGTTAATAAGATATGTACATATGCATGTATAATGTATATATATATATATATATATATATATATATATATATATAGTTGCACTAGAATTTGTTGGTTTCACAGTATAGTCTACCACTGCAAGATTATGACACAATGACTATGCTGTTAGGAGTTTGTTTATTGTAATCAAAGCCCCATGGCTATGGAGTCAGTTTATATAGGTAAGGTGGTCTGGGTGTTTTTGGTAGTCTGTTATTCTTTGTGTTTTTTTTTTTTTAATTTAGTGTTACTTTTATGATTACAAATGTATAGCTTTATGTGGGATGTTTTTGATCTGGCATGCTTATCAAGAGCAGTAATCAACTTACTATACTTGATCATTAAAGATCAACTGCATGAGCTCCCGCATTATCAACTTTTGATGATAAGCTTACAGTTAAATACACACAGACATACACACACACACACACACACATATATATATATATATATATATATATATATATATATATATACATGCATGTGTTTTATGTATGTGTGTGTGCATGTGTGTGTGTGTGTGTGTGTGTGTGTTTGTGTGTGTCTGTACGTACATACATATTATATACATGCATATATACAAGCACACAGACATACACACAGTCTGCAAATTCTATTGTTGCAAACAAACCAGTACATATATTTGATATATATATATATATATATATATATATATATATATATATATATATATGTGTGTGTGTGTGTGTGTGTGTGTGTGTGTGTGTGAATAGTGACTGTATTTGTCACTAGCTACAGTCAATAAATCTGACCTAGCTTTAAAAGTGAAAATAAATAAATAAATAAACTATTTTAAGGCTATGACATCACTGGTCAAGTAAAATGTGACTCTGAAAAAGCATTGCCTATCCCAATACAGACACACACACACACACACACACACACACACACACACACACACACACACACACACACACACACACATGCAAATAAATCTTTCCTGGTATTCTCTGCGCCATTTGTTAGCTTTCATTGCACAGTCTCCTTTCTGTTTGCCTATGCAAAGATGGGCACTCCAGAAACACATGCTGTTTTCCATATGTTGTTTTATCAGTTTTAACAGCTGTCTGTAAAGAGGAAGAATCTCTTCTTGTTTTGTATGGGTTGTGCCTCTCCATGCACCCCCATATTCCCCTCAGTTTCCTTACTGGACTCATACTGACACACTCTTTAGACTCCTCAGATCTTTATGCTGTTGTCCCTTGTTGTGTGTGTGAATGAATGTGTGATCTGTTTCCATTCCCTTCTTGCCACTAAACTCCATGGATGGCGGTGGCTGCTCATCAGGTCAATATCTGAGACTTGTGCACCTCACAAGCACTGAAAGATGGACAGCCCTCCTCCTGTTATGTTTTCACTATTACCCACATAGAATGTGGGAGCTTTTTTGGGGATATTATCGGAGCTAGAAATGCCTATTCAGGTTTCAGTGGAATAGACTGGGATTAGTGTGAAAATAACATGAGGCATATCAGCAGGATAGACTAAAAATAAATTTGGAAAAAGACAGAAGACTAGCGGGTATATGTAGAGATTGCCAGAGGAATAGAAGCAGGAAGGGTGTCAACATATATCTTATCATCCTAGTTGGAAGAATTCTGGACTATGCCAAAAATAATGGGGGGACAAAGTCCCAATATTAGGGACACATTCTAAATATTGCTCTTATAAATTTAGAAAGTTACTTGAGAAATAGTTTTTGAATTATCATGCATTTTTCTGAAGGAAATGAAGTCTGAAATTTAAATGTCTGTCATTATTTAACTCCAAACCTCAATGATCTTTTGGATAACTGCAAACTTTATGAGCAACAGACCAAAATATGAGGCAAAAGTCTGGGCATCCTATGAAATTTTAGACATTTGAGAGATCTGATGAGCATAAAGTGAAGGAAGAAAGTCGGTGATGCAACATAAGAAGGGGGGACAAGAAAAAGAAAACCAAGGTGGAAAGACAGGTGCAAATGGAAGTTACAACTGATGAAGTGACGATACAGTGAGAAGTAGCCATATAAGAACCAGCACCAACACCAGAAAAACACAAGAGAAAGGAAGTGAGCAAGAAAGGAAACTTAGGCAGATGGAAGAGCACTGGGCAAAAGACAAAAATCAGTAGAGATGTTTTGTAGGAAGAGTTCAGAAGGGATCAGAAAGGAATAAGATAAAGCCTAGTTAGGGATGCAATCAGTACAGGCAGTGAGAAGGGATGGGTGTAGAAGAAATAGAGATGAAATGTTGTGAATAGAAGAGAAAGAGGCATGAAGCAGGAAGTGCAGAGAGGAGAGCCATTGTGTGGTCTAAGAAGATTGTCTTGCCGAAGCATCAGACAACAAGTAAATTAAGAGGCCTTGGCAAGGAATAAAGAAAAGATCAGATTTCCCTGATATCTGATATGAGAGGAAATGATGGCTGTGTTCACAGTAGTGTGGGGTGGGGTGAAGCTTGGCATGTGCAGTGGGATGTAAAGGTACCATTGACCTGACAGTTGAGACAGCTGAAGTAGTAGCAAGTAGGGACATTAAGGTAGCATTCTCAAAAGTGTTAGCTGTGCCAGCTGCCAGCACATTGAGGAAACAGAATTACAATGTATAATGAATGGTGGTGGCAGTGAACAAGGGATAAGGGCTTGGCACAACAGGAGGATGGGTACACTAAGCAGAGAGGTCAAGTCTCTGCCAGGGACTGGCTCCTACTTACCACAGAGAGAACAGAGGTACTTAGCAGCTGTTAAAAATGATTTTATTTGTGAAAGCTTGTATGCTTATGGTTTAATAAACCTTCAGCTAGGTTTTCTGGATTACTTACAGTTTTCATTTCAGGCTAGGTGTAAGACAAAGACAAAGGATTTGGATTGCTATTTAGCTAAAGAGCAAGACACAAAGTATTGTGATGAGAAGATTGATGTCAGGTGTAATGGAAGTGGAGAGAAAAGCAATGCAGGCCTCAATCCTGGTTTCAGTACCTTTGAGTATATTTGTTCAGATACATTCAAGACAAGATAGAACAGGGTCATCCTCTTTGATAATGACATTGCAATCTATTCAATAGGGGAAGATGGCTGAACAGCTCCACAACCACAAATGCAGATAAATAGAACCCACAAAGCACAAAAACTGCAGATTGTTGATTAGCCTAAGTAAGGTTCAGTAAGTGGAAATGAGAGGGTGATGGATAAAAAGTCTAATGAAATATTTGGAAAGGTTAGACAAGTGGCAATAAATATGGTTATTCAGTTTCAATGAAGATAAATATAAAAAATCAGATCCTGCACCACAATACTAGATGTGAGGTGTCAGATACAGGAATCACAAATTATGACAACAAAGCAGGAACTGGATCTGAGGTGTTTCTTACCTTTGGAATGGACCAATATGACAGGGTAGTATCTGCAGTTTAAGAACAAATAGGCACATCCTTTAGAATATGGACTCTTGATATACTTCAGAAGCAAAACAAGTCATGCGTTCACTCTATGGGATTTGGTCAGGATGCACCTAGGGCATTGAGTGAAATTCTTGGGGAAAAGCATCTGAAGAGACATCAGGCTGCTTGAAGAAGTCCAGAGGTAAAAACATATTTGACGGATACAGGCATTTCCAATTTTATATTCTTTCTTAGGAACCATTACTAATCCTACATTCTATCAAGAACTGCACAAATCTGTGGCACAACATTACACTTCTAAGCTGATTTCATAGTTAATCTAAAGCAAAATATTTACTGCATACTGTTTTTTTTTACAGACATTTATTATTTACTTTGAATCAATAATATAAACCGTGTGTCAAAATGTTATTATCTTCTTATGGTGACTCCATATTTAGGTCCTCTGATTCCACACTTACAGTGGCACAGTGGACGGTATTGTCACCTCACAGCAAGAGGTTTCCTAATTTGATTCTCAGCTGGGGTGCCTTCTGTGCAGAGTCTGCATGTCCTCTCTGTGTTCATGTGGGTTTTCTCAGGGTGGTCCGGTTTCCTCCCACATTCCAAAGACATGCAGTAGGTTGATTATACACTCTAAACTGGCCATAGGAGTGAGTATGCATGCAAGTGTCGGATGTGAAAGAACTACCCCATGGCAGGGCTAGCCACCCAGTGCTGTAAATCTTGGCTGTAAATGATTGTCACTGATGAAGTGACACCCCGATCCTGTATGCAAAAATGGCAAAAGGGATTGTGGATGGATGGACTAGACAAAATCAGAGTGACAGTGAGTTACCTTTCAGGAGTCAAGATTTCTGACATTTTGGGAGCTCTTAGGACCCATCAACCAGACATTATGGCATGATGGTTTTTCACATTAAAATAAAAAGAGAGTGAATTGACAACCCATGGATATAGTTGACACCCCTTTCATTGATTAAGTGTTTTTGTCTACAATCATACATGGACTTCATCAGAATAAATTCCACCCATCCCTGCTCTTAAATAAGTAGTCAAATTGATGTCATGTGATCAATGGTGTAAAACAATGATCGTAAAGTAGACATAATTACAAAAATATAAAAATAAATCATGTCAAATGTGATCAATATCCTCATATGCTCTAACACCAAATCCTGTTCAAAACACTGCACATAAAAATAAGACTTGAGAAATATGACATTGTGACTCTAAGCTTCAATAGACTAATGACAGAGACTGCATCTTTTTTTCCTGCCAAAGATGTTGCATTATAACAAAATTGCCAGAATAATTCCCTGGCCTCTAGAAAAGTTTTCCAATTTCCACCTCATGGGGGCAAGGGAACCTTCTCTAAAATAAAAAATGAGATTTTTTTAAATGACTCCCACTTAACTGAATGTTTGTATAAAGTGCTACTGACATCTTTTTTTTTCCTGTACTGTACATGTGTTGGCAAATACATTGCCTCAAAGGACACTCCATTTTATTAATATAAAAAACCTGAAAGGAGCCACACAGGTTCATAGGTATATACGAGGCTAACAACCAATAGGGCCTTTATAAGCCTAGCCATGCGACCCAACTCAATTGTGTCCCCATGTATCATAGGCAGTTATTAGAAAGGAGTATGGTAGTTAGGAAGATTCTAGAGGTTATGCAGGTGGGGTGGGAGGCCATGTTAGTTTGGACATCACTATCTGTGTCTGTCTACCAGAGACATAAGGGACAGACCTGAAGAGAATTTCCAGTTTCCCATCCATTGTTCAAGGTTATACTGAAACAGAGTAAGGAAAGGCCTCTGCTTCGCATGGATGGAGAGCCTGATCCAGAGCATGGGGATCCTCTGAGACATATATTTGTCTCATTGACATATCTTATTTATGTCACAAGAAAAATTTAAATCCTTGGATCTAGTGGTTCTGATGCCGTTCATTTAGAAGGTCCATCAGAGCTGCATCAGAGGATGCCTTGTATGCCAGGCATAGATCGCCTGTCAGTAACCTATAGGAGACCAATTATAGAGCAAGGGCTTTAAGGTGTTCCATATAGGACAATGTGTTTATACCCTGGATTCTTCTGATAAGGAACCTTTGTTGGTATTCCAGTTGTTGCATATGTCTGGGAAGGTACATGCCGAAAGAGGCATCATATTCAATCATGGGTCTGATAAGAGCCGAATCAAATGACATTATGACTTTCTTGGACCTGAATGCCATGTCTTTACTTATAGGTTGGGTGACATAGAATGAGATAGGCAACACAGGGCAATGTAGACTACCCTTGCTGTAGCACAGTTATATTTAACTTTACAACAAAAAGACTCAAAGTCTTTATTAATAATGTAGTCTGTACTCTCAGAAATACATATATATATATATATATATATATATATATATATATATATATATATATATATATATATATATATATGGGTCTACTACCGGAGATCAAAATTACACTATATCAAAATCTGGTAGTAGATGTCCATTAACGCGAAAGTGCACTTCACCGAAAGTGCACTTTCGCGAACACCACTAGAATGAACTGGCAATGTCCTCCACTGTGGTGCGGTAGTCACGGAACTTAGGGTTAGGGCTTGGGCTAAGGATAGTGGATAGCCCTACTAGGTATCCACTATCCTTAACCCAAGCCCTAACCCTAAGGTCTGTGACTACCGCACCACAGTAGAGGACATAGATCTGTGACTACTGCACTGTGGAGGACATACAATTTCCTCCACTGTGGTGCGGTAGTCATGGACCTTAAGGTTAGGGCTTGGGTTAAGGATAGTGGATAGCCCTACTAGCTATCCACTATCCTTAACCCAAGCCCTAACCCTAAGGTCCGTAACCATTTCGCATTAGTGGCCATCTACTAATGGATTAAAGGCATAATGGTTCAAGTGTTTACTTGTGGGCTATTTTAAGCCTAGCCATGTGAGAATCAAACCCTGCACCTTGTGTCTGTAAGGTAGTTAGCCTAGAGCTAATGTATGAACCTTATTAATTGCAGAAGCCTAACAAACTCTAGATGTCTCTTCCTTGTTTATAAATAAACTTGATGTCACCCCCCCCCCCCAACACACACAGACACGCACACAGTTTGAGCATAAAGTGGGAACTTCCACACATTCAGATGTTCCAATTTTCTATGATTTTTTTTGTTTAAATAGATGTAGAAGTGCTACCAGTATAAGGCAAAATCATGGATTGTTTGAAACAAGTTCTCTTATCCACTAGTTCTTCTCCAGAAAAATGAAAATTGGCTACTGCCCCAATAAGAATTACACGTTTAAAAGGTCCATCCCTCAGAGATAAAGCCTCATACTTTATAGAATTCAGCAATGACACAGGGTAACATCAAGAGTAGAACATTCCTATTAAAAATTTAAGCTCTTCCTGAAATTTGGTATCACCAGATATCATCCTCAATTATCTTACCATTTGGCCCTTTACTAATCCAATGCTTATGTGGGTGGAAACTAGAAACATTCTAGATAAGAATTACAAAAAGTGGGTTTGTGGTAAATAGTACACTCAACATTTCAAATCAAAATTTCTATAAAAAGTACATTCCAAACAATTTATATTATCCTGTACATAAATAAATGTGAATGGTATTCCATGATGGGGTAAACATTCCGGCACACAAACCCTGTGGGATCTGCACAGAGACATGACGAACTCTCCATGCATGTGATAAATGCGGGAAAGACCCTCTCGCTGAATGTAATCCTTCTTTCATTAAGAATGATGCCGGAGTATAAAGAAAAGATGATTGGCTTTAACAATCAGTTAAATACCTGGTGTCTTTCTAAGGAGAGTCAGTATTTGTCAGCACGGCTATAATGCTTGACAACTGTACTTCTTTCACCAAGGATGGTTTGCACTTCTCATTCCAAGGTTTCTGCACACTGGCATAAGTTTTTGCTGTCACCATTATGATTTCTCAGGCAGAATCTAGCTAATGCACCTGTCAACCAAACTTCCAAAACAAACCAATCACTGGGCAAGGTGGCTGTACTTAACACCAGAAGTCTAAACAATTCACTGACGGAACTTGAGGCCTTCATGTATTTGGAGCACATCCATATATGTACTGCTACAGATGTCTGGTTTAAATGCCCAGAGAGCACTACCTCTGTAACTGTGCTTTATGCTTCCCAATCATTTAGACTAGTGGGAAACTGTAGTGGCCTATCCAGATTTGTTAGAGACCCCATTACTTCAAGATACCCTCCTAGTGACTCACAAACAGAGCTTATAGAAATTCATATTGTGTTACAGGACCTTCCATGTCCCCAGAAAATCATATATCATTCCAAATGATTACTGATGAGATCCCTCTAACTAGGAATGATATTATTTTAGGTGGCTTTAACAACCCATTGATAAACTGGTGAACCTATATCACCAGTGTTGGATATGCACAACAATTCCTAGATTATATAGGTTCATAGGTAGATACTAAGCTATTGGCCCTGGGGCTCATATAAGCCTATATAAGCCTATATATAGGGTCTATATAAACAAGAATTCTCTGCATCAGACTGTTAAGAAACCTACTAGATAATGACATATATTTTACCCGGTCCTAACAAACTTAGCATTGTATGTACCATCATCAAGGTATCCACTTCACTGGGTCAAGTCAGTTCACAAACAAGTAGCCTTCTCACTCCTCAAAATCTCCAAACCATCAGAAGCAAATCTTACAAAATTAAACACTTCAGTCATACAAATCTTCTTAAAATCTATGATGATATGATACATGTCAAGCAGAGCACCTCGCTGACCCTCTTCAAGAGAAATCTTGATGAGTGGATGGGAAATAGAAAATTCACTCCAGGGATAACTCCAGTGGCTCTACTTGACAGAGGCACTGGGAACTAAGGTTGGGGGCACGATGCCAGGGTAATCCTATGGCTAGGCTTGTAAAGGCCCAGGGCTATTAGCCTAGCACACACATATGAACCTATGAACCCATGAAGTCTCCACATTCGAGTATAATAGTATCACCTAAATACTGCAAAGAGTTACTCTGAAAATCTCTGGTCCAGCCTGAACAAGTGTATTAACCTGGCATTTCCAACTAGATCCAAAAAAAATGGGGAAGGTTAAAACAAGTCAGCATGGAAGTCTACATGCATTAATAAACTATATATTAAAATGAAGAAATCTTTAACCTATAGAGCAGAATAAAAGACCTTCAAATTAAGGAGAATATCAGCTAGTTAAGAAACTAGAAAAGGACATCAGAAAAATGAAGACATCCCATGAGCGTAGACCAGCTGTAGCAGCCAAAGACAATTAAAATCCTTCTTTAGATATGCTAGGAAAATAAGGATCCTCAGTCAACAGTGCTCAGAACATATTCATAGTAATATGGCTTACTCCATTTCAGTGGATATTGCCAACATACTGGCAAATAGATTCTAATGTTAACTTCATTCCAGAGACATCTGTTCTAATCCAACTTATACCAGATGTAACCAAGCCACCAACCATCACAAAAGAACACCTATTGAAAGTACTTGCCAAAATGAAGAACACATCATTCATGGGGCCTGACAACACAGCTGTGGTTGCCTAATAAATAGTGTAAATAAGCACTGGCAGACCTACTTCTCAATCTTTTTAATATGAGCTTAACAATGTGCTTTGTCCCACTGATGTGGTGCACAGCTGTTGTGATGCCAGTCCACAAGGGAGACCCCACCAATGACCCTAGGAAATACAGACCTGTTAGCCTAACAAGTCTTATATGCAAAACTATGGAAGGTATCATAAAATGACCTAATTAACTATTGTATCGGAAATCTTATCAGACTTGACCCAAAGCAGTTTGGTTTTGTCGAGGATATACAACATAGAAGACAGCTCACTCCAAAGTGAAAATATTGTTAAAGATCTTGAAACTTAGACTGATAACGTCCTCTCCTTTGATAACCATGTAGTGACAGAAGTCAGAAAGTCCTTCGATGTATCACAGCTAACTGCCAAAGGAATATCATCCAGCACTAAGGAGGTAATTTTCCCAGGACATTCAGCATTAATTAGGTCAGTTATTGAGAAAAACACCCATTTTGGGATGTACGTCACTAGATATATTAAACAGCTAGAAAGACCCAGGGGTTCCTACCTAAAATCATCACTGGCTTCAAAACCCTAAACTTCTAGAAAAGACTGGAAGCACTGTCCCTTTATTCATTATCCTATAGCACTGTCCCTTTATTCATTATCCTGTAGACTCCTGAGGGCAGAGCTATAAATTGCCTTCCATGCTATTAGGGACCCCATGGTCCTGGATCTCATGTATGTCCACAAATCAAATAGTGCCACACATACCAGAACCAAAAAATCTAAATTTTTATCAGCAAATAAATAAAATACAGTGGAAAGAGAGGTTATTTACTCAGTACCTCTCCTACCTTTGAAATAGAATCCTGCTGCAAAAGCAGTGTGATGTGTTACATTGTTTCAGACTGGAAATGGATGATTGAATAGTCATTCACAAATTCACCCTGAACTTGACAGGCCTAGGCCTCCTTGAAAAAGGAGGTACTGGCAAGGAGTAATTGATTGCAAGACTCTGTTGTCTTCTATTTCCTATGATTCTATATGTCATGGCATTCATCTATTAACTGCATTTAGTTTGTGATTTTCAGCATAAAGGCATGCGTGCTCCTCCTTTACACATTATGAGTGAGCTTTCATGGGTTTCTATACTGTGGTGTGATACCATGTTTAAAATACCATTTTATGGAGAAATGTTTATAGCTTCAAATGTTAAATGCAATGCAAACTCATTTCAAATATGAAAAGCAAATATTTATTTTCCAGTCATTAAAATAAGTCATAGCTCAAACAATGTTTGATACTTCTTAGTAAAATTTCCAAGAAATTATACCTGGACACTCCGATACACACTCTATTTAAACTGTAGTTCCAGGTTTAAGGAACTACAAGCAGCAACCAATTGAATTGGAATTAGTTGTAGATGGTATCACCTATACTCAGACAGAAGATAATGCAAATCTGCTGCCTGACAAATTCAGCTCAAATTTCACCTCCCCATCACCCCCAGTTCTCCCCCCAGAAATACCCTCCACCCCACCGCCAATTATCATCAAAGAACAGGTTGCCAGAGCACACTCTGAAGCTAAAAACATGGCTTCAGTGGGGCCTGACGATATATTAGGCTGCCTCTTAAAAAGATTAAATCAGGACTTATCAGGCCCAACTAGTTAACCACAGCCTACGGACTGGATTTGTACTGATAGAGTGGATGATTGCAACAGTCATCCCTCTGCATAAAAAAAAAAAAAAAAACATCTACTGGTCCAGGAAATGACAGATCCATATGTTTGACTAGTCGTATATGTAATGCCATGAAAAAAAACAATCATGGGCCTGATAAATAGTGACATATGAAACCTCCAAACACTAGACCTGACACAATTCAGCTTTGTCAAGGGCAGAGCATGCCTACTGAATCTGGCAGATTTCTTTGAAAAAGTCACTAAGGCATTGGATGAGGGTAAAATAATACATACCACCTGCCTTGAAATGGCCAAGGCAGTTGACACAATTCCCCAGTCAGTTATTATAAATAAACTCACAAAACTGGGTATAAATCCCTACATCACCAGATGGAATGGATATCCAGTTGGCTCACGGACAGGAAACGTGATTAAAGTGAGTAAATCCAGATCCAACAAGAGGCCATTTATTAGTGATGTACCACAGGGCTCAGTGCTGGGACCACTTCTGTTCAGAATATACTTCTCTGAAGTCAAGACTAATGATGAAAGCCTCTGGATGACAAAGTTTGCCAGTGACTGGGGCTAATCATTGAATCCCCTAGTGATGTATATATCCTTCAGGAGGGTCTAGATCAGATAAATGATTGGTACCAGAACCATGGTCTAAAACTAAATTTGAAAAAAAAATACATCATTATACCTTTTTGGAAGTCAGATACCCTTGCAAATTGCAACATCAATAGCACACCCTTAAGAGTAGACTCAGATGTGAGAGATCTAGATAAACAGATAGTAGTCTGAGCTTTGAATGCCATCTGTCCACAGTGATGAGCAGGTCCTTCTATGTGACACAACGTATAAGTAAAGGTATGACATCCAGATCCAAGAAAATTATAGTTCTGCTGTTTTTGGCTCTCATTAGACCAATAATCGAGTACAATGTGCCATTTTGCATGTAGTTCACTAGGCACTTACAGCAGCTGGAGTGACCTCAGAGGTTCCTCACAAAGACAATACAGGGTGTGAACAACATGACCTATGTGGATAAACTAAAAGCCCAATCAATTTACTCTGTTGCTTGCAATTATTAAGGGGTAACCTGTGCCTGACTTACAAGGCACTCACAAATCCAGCCCTGATGGAGCTGCTGCACATCCACAAGTCAAACAGCACAAAGGTCACCCAATCTAGGGATCTAAACTTAGTGAGTGACTCAAACAAAAAATGCTGGAGAGACAGATATGTATCTCAGAGATCACCCCTTCTTTGGAAATGGCTTCCTATTCATGTTAAACAGAGCCCTTCAGCGGCCCTCTTCAAATGCAGTTTGGTACTATGGATGGGGAATCGCAAATTCACACCTGGGGTAGTACTTACTGCTTTTTTGGACAGTGCCATCTGTAAGATGCTCAAAGCATAGGTACAAATCCATGCCATCCTCTTGCCCCTAGAGGCCATATATTAGGTACAATTGGGTTATATCGGCTAGGCTTGCAATGGTTCTTAAGTCATTAACCTAGTAATCTCCTATGAACCTATGAATCTGTGTAGGTCATTTTGCCCCTTTCAATATTGGCCTTTTCTTAGTCTCACATTGCCTGCAACAGAAAATATCAGTCTTATATAGACATATATGTATTTTTTAGTTCTGATGTAATGTGATGTGTTTGTTACAGCTATATATGCCATTTCATATCCTAAATAAATGTCATGTAACCTACCTTTATACAGTTGACTTCCATACTCTGAGCCATTTACTGGCCTGAATTCTGTCAGTTCCTTACATCATTCATACTACAAACAACCCTGAGGATTCAAAAACAGCCCCAATGCTCATGAGTTAGGGCTGCAGTAAAAAGGGGCTGTTTCCACAATTAAGTATTTGGTGATTCAGCGACAAATTAGCCACAATGTGGAAAGACCTCATTATCAGCTAATTTGCATGTCTCTAAATCACTGTTAACTACAAGTGCAAATCAACACTTCTTAAGGTAGTTAATGCTGGTGACTGATGTATCCTGCTAGCACAGGAACCCACTTCATTCACTCTACCACACAAAATACACATATTCAAACACACCAAAGAACACATACCCTTAACTGTCCCATAGTAGACAGAACATTCTGATGTCTCCTCTTATGTTTCCACTGTCCTTGTAAATCACATATGATTCCACACAGTCAATAATGCCAGACAACAGATGTTTCAAACTTAATATATTTTAGTAAATCCTTGATAATGCAAAAGCTATTATTCTATCTGCATTCTGCTTATAAGAGGAAAAATACAAATCTGTCCCTGCCTGTTTCTTTGTGTCACCATCAAGTTTACTCTATCTCTTACCAATTATTAGGGGGTGACCTGTGCCCGACCTACAAGGCACTCACAAATCCAGCCCTACACACTACAAGGCTGAAAGATGTGATTATATGTGCCCTATCCCTCCCCCTTATGTTTTGGGATGCCACCTCTGTGGGCATTGTAGTTTTTGTCATTTTGTTCCGAAAGCAAGCTCCTTTACATCTTCCAACTGTTCAAAGGTTTTTGATATTTTAATTTATGGTAGATTGGGTTATTTATATGGTAAAATGTTCTTGCCCTCCATTCTGCATGGGGCAGACTTCACTTCCCTTTAAGTTAAGGATATCACAACATTTAAGTGATATCAGGTGTGCTAGGTATACAAATGCTTTGTATAAACATTGCTTGAAACACCCTACTGCTATGTTTTTATTTGCTATCATTGACAGGATTGTACATAAAAATATGTCTCAGGATGCATCACATTCCCTTTTAAATTATAATGAACGGAAGTGGCTAATTTGGTTATTTTCTCCAGGCATCAATGAACAACTATGACTATTTTTTCCAACAAAAATGTTTTATATTGGTAGCAATAATATTGAGATGGATTAGACCTTATATTCAGCATTTATATAAATACTATAAGATATAATCGAGTTATTGGATAAAAGATATATGAGTATTGAAATATGGTCTGGAATTAATTTATTTTCAAACTTTGCATCACCTTCTATATAAAGGGATATCAGATAACTTTATCTACATATTTTTTTAAAGTTCTGTGCTTTTTAAGAAAACCTATTTGCAACTAATGAATAATTAGGAACAATTGATGTTATTGTTCAGGGGGGCTGATTGGGATTAGTATTTATATGGAAATGTATGAAAGACTTCATTAGCACTGATGAAGGCTGTTAGCTGAAACCGGTATGCTTTATACATCATTGGTGTTTGGATTTATTTTTCTCCTGATGTTACAATAAACTAAGAGTTTTATGAAACTTTTTTCCATGTGCTGCCTATTATTATGGTGAGAGCCTTTAAGAGTGCTGCCTGGCATATTTTTTGGATTTACCAGTTATTAAGGGGTGACCTGTGCCTGACCTACAAGACACTCACAAATCCAGCCCTACACACTCCAAGGCTGAAAGATGTGATTATATGTGCCCTGATCCTCTCCCTCATATTCCACAAACTGTTGCAGGTCTTGAATAAGGCTCTAGATTCTCATTATATAGTGAAAAAAATTAGTCATACTAATTAGTTTATATTAAGGGTTAATCTTGCTGTTTCCTGTGGGTAACGGTTCAGGGTTTGAAGCATTTTCCCTCCTCCTTTGTAATTTATTTTTTTTCTTTTACTTCTTATCCTGAACAAGGTGTACATAAACTTAAAGACAGCTTATAAGTCAGTGCAACTTCCACAAATGGGAAAGTCTGACCATTATACCATCTTGCTGTTGCAGCTTACAAACCTGCACTGGTTACGGATAAACCCACAAAGAAACAAATCAGGGTATGCTCGAGGGAGCTATGGAGGCCCTCCAAAACTGCTTTGAAAGGAACAACTGGGATATGTTCAAGGAAGTAGCCACAGTGAATCCGCATCTGAACAATGATGAATACAGTGAGGTAGTGATGGCATACATTTCAAACTGTGTTCATGGGGTAACAAATACCAAGAGTATCACTATTAGAGCTAACCAGAAGCCATGGCTCACCCCTACAGTACATGAGCTTCTGAAGGAGAAAAATGCAGCTTACAGGGCTAATGACAAAGCAACTGTAAGTGTAGCAAGAGGTCATCTGAGGAGGAGTATAAAGGAGGCTAAGAGGCAGTATGGCAGAAAGGTACAGAGCCACTTTTAAGACATGATGGATGCAAGGAGACATGGCAAGGCATACAGGAGATCAATGACTACAAAATCAAGTCATCACAGTGTAAGGACAGCATCAAATTCCCGAAAAGTTTGAACATCTTCTTTGGTAGATTTGAGAAAAAAAATAACAGGTTGGCACTAAAGCTACCCACTGATGAGAAGGATGCAGTACTCAGCCTCAGCACAAAGGAGTTAAGAAGAGAGCTAAGGACAGTGAACCCAGGAAAGCTGCTGCCCCAGACAACATACTGGGCAAGGTGTTAAAAGGCTGTACTGATCAACTATGCATGGTGCTCAAGGAAATATTAACACGTCTCTTGCCATGGCAAACGTACCCTCATGCTACAAGGAAACTAACATCATCCCACTAACTAAGAAAACCACTCCCTCCAGCCCAAATGACAACAGACCAGTTGCTCTGACACCCACTGTTATGAAATGTTTTGAGCTGCTGATTAAAAAGCATCTTTTATTATGCCTACCTCCTGATTTTGACCCTCTGCAGTTTGCATAAAGAACTAACTGATCCATGGCTGATGCCATATCAGTACCACTACACATCTCCTTTGAGCATTTAGAGGGCAAAGACAACTATGTGAGGATACTGTTCATAGACTTCAGTTCTATATTTAATACAGTGGTACCAATGCAGCTGATACAAAAACTGGCACATTTAGGAATCAGTAAACATCTCTATAACTGGATCCTGGACTTCCTGACTGAGAGAAAACAGAGGGTGTGTTCAGGTAAGAACACATCAAATTGCATCACGATTCACACTCAGATTCCACAGGGATGTGTTCTCAGCCCACTGTTATTCACCATCCTGACCCATAACTGCTGTGCTAAGCATAAGTCCAACCATATCATCAAGTTTGCTGATGACATCACAATCATGGGGCTCAGGATGAAAGGGCATACACAGAGGAGGTGGCATCTCTTATCAGTTGGTGCGAGGGGAACAACCTTGACCTGAATGTAAGCAAGACCAAAGAGATTATCATCAACTTCAGGAAAAGAAGAACAAACCACCCAGTGCTCAGGATCGATGGTGAGAGTGTGGAGAGGGTTAAGAGTAAGAAATTCCTGGGTGTACACATATCAGAGGATCTCTCGTGGTCAGGAAACACCATCCAACTGGTCAAGAAAGCTCACCAATGCCTCCACTTTTTAAGAAGGCTGAAAAAAGCTAAGCTTCCTCCTCATATTCTCTCCACCTTCTTTACAGGTGCAATAGAGAGCATCCTCACCTGCAACTTCACAGTGTGGTTTGGAAGCTGCACAGTTACAGAAAGGAAGGTCCTACAAAGAGTGGTGAGGGTTGCAGAGAAGGTAATAGGTTCCAGTCTTCCCTTGATACAACATCTTTATTCTGCAAGAAGCATCTGAAAGGTCATCAAAATAATTCAGGACAACATGCATCCTGCGCATGGCTGTTTAAGCATCTGACATTGGGCAGGAGATATCGCAGCATCTGCTGCAGGACTAAAGTAACAGTTTCTACCCTACAGTGAAAAGACTTCTTAACTCAGGCACTAGTCCCAGGGGTCTGGACAAATAATAAGTCAATTTTTATTTTATTGTGTAATATATACTTACATATATTCCAAGTAAGTGGAATATTTATTTATTATATCCATAGTCAGTATTGTTTAACTCACTCAAGTGCAATATTAGACAAATAACTTAAGCATTTCAAGATGTAGTGTGTTTTACTTTAAATACGGTAGTTAACTTAACTCAGGGGAGGGTATTCTTTTCATAGATGAGTGTTGGCAAATGTCTCTGCTCTTTATTGCGTGTATTGAGAGTAGTAATGTATTTGTTAGCTATATTTATTCCTCTACTTGTATGTGTTGTTTCACTTTCCTTTGTAATCTCAAGAATTGAGCTGATGCACATTTCATTTAGGCTACATGTGTATAGTTCTAAATGAAAATAAGTTTTACTTTGACTTTGACTATTCCCATGGTATCCTTGATGTCTGTTGGTGGCACAGAGGTCCATAGGATCATAGGATCATAGCAGGTTACTAGGCTATCGACCCAGAGGTCATTTCAAGCCTAGCCGTTTCATCCCAATGTAAAACCATAGATACTCTAGTCAATACCCAGAATTGTATTTATTAGTTACTGCACATGTCCAGGAGGGTTGTGGGTGCTATCCCTGGTAAGAATTTATGGTGCCCCATCCACTTGTCCAGGTTCCTATAGAACAGTGTCATAGAGGTGTTCTGTTTCACATGAAATGGTAGCCTATTCTAAAGATGCCGCAGTCACTGGGAGATAAATCTGTTCCTCCAGCACATCCTAGTCAAGTCTCAGGTCATATTTAGGTCCCTGAAATGGTTAGCTCTAGTCTCGTTTGATTTACGGATGTGCATAAAATTCATTAGGTTTGGGTCGGAGATTGCTCTGTAAGCCAGGCGTAAGTTTCCCACTAAGAAGTCTGTACAATACTGAGTATAGTGGCAGGGACTTTAGTCGGTCTTTGTAAGGCATGTGCTGGAGTCTCTTTTTCTTCTTAGTAACCAATGAGGTGTCTCCAGTTGCTCCAGGTGGTTTGTACTGTACATGCCAAAAGGGGCATTATACTCAATTATGGGCCTGATTAGTGATAAGTATTATAACCGCCTTTGCTCTAAAGGCAATGTCTTTGCTAATCAAGTATGCTACATAGAAAGCCAATATCTGAGGTGTGTACGTGCAGGATTTGAATCAATTGTATTGCCTCTAAGGCACACTGTTTATAGTATTCTTGGTGTCTAGTTGTCCCCATCCTCAACCCACAACATCTTTCTTTTTTCTTTATTTGTAAGTGCCCTTTAGGCATGTTGTTACAAAGTTATCCCTGACAGCTTGTGTTCCTCCCCTGATGGTAAGTGCCATTAAGGCATGAGGTGAAAGAGTTATCCCTGGTTGATACCACAAGATGAAAGAGTTAGTGGTTCCCCCCTGTCCAATCCACGTTGTCTTTATTTCTTATTTGTTTCTTTATTAAATATCTTTAATGCATGTTATATAGAGTATTCCTAGGGTCTAGTGGTTCCCCTGCCCCTAAGTGCTGTTAAGGAACAGTGATCTAAGATTATTCCTGGTGGCTAGTATCCTCTCAATCCAATTTTGCAGCCATTGCTCATTAGTCTAGCAGAGTATGGAAGTATGATAGGCACCCCAAACCACCTACCTACAACACACAAATGGCCTTCACAACCTATGACATCCACAAGCACACTTACCCACTCTCACACACACACACACACACACACACGCACGCACGCACACACTCACACGCACGCACGTACACACACACACACACACACACACACACACACACACACACACACACACACAAAACACAACAACACACAGATCTACCATGTCCCTTAACACCTTATTGAAACCTCCCAGGCAGCCCCTCCCACACATACACACAAACATGCACAAAACACTGTTAACACAAACTGCCTGGAGTGGCTGTGTTAGTACTTAGCAACTGCAGGAATGGCTTGCCTGCATGCAGTTACAGGGCTGACAACATGGCTAATTATTACAGACCTCTGCCCTTGAACAGCCCATTTGCATTTAGCACGGCCACAAGGGCAAGCAGTCATTTTGCAGCACTTCTTTGTGATGCAGCACCTTGGTAAGTTTGTATCTGAATCAGAAATGGTTACTGCTTATACAGTGTGACATTCCTTAATAAAATTTACATGGAATTACCCTTGTACATGTGGGTATACACTGTAGTTAAACTGCAGTTTGACAGTTTAAGGAATAAGAATTTAACTCAGTTCTATGATGATATTTTGTGTTCCAGTTTGTCTTTTGTTCATTTTTTGTGGCATACTTACTTTGACAGATTTTTTTTTAATTTACTTTTCTGGATAATATATTATTTTCGGCTTACTATTGTTTGTTCGAATGGCAAAACATTTGCCATTCGAAAAAATGAAAAATAAACCCAAACACAAAAATTCCGAATGGCCACAATGTCGACCCAAATGATCGACACATTTGAGTCGACATTGTTACTGAAACCATCACATGATAGCTGTATAGGAGCTGATGAAAATCAGACTCCTATACTACATATCACGTTCCAGCACCCTCCTGTGACAGACTGTCATTCTCACAAACGATAGTAAACCATTATTTTCATATGCCCTTGTGTTTTCTATACTTATGTAGAGATATATCTAATGAATGGCTAAATATTGTATAATAAAAACTTCAGCAGTACATAGATAATCTTCTAAACACACTATTTATACTGTGATTTCAGGTATAAAATACAGTCATACAGATCCATGACTTTTTTTTTATTTAGAATTCGTTGATTAGGATAATGTAATACTCCAGTGTGGACTATTTCAGACATAGTCTAATTGTAGATCACAAGGTTATACCACATCAAAAGTTCACAAAAACAACAAATTCATAACAAATAAGAGGAAGAAATAATTTTTATAACACAACGTATTGGCATATATACAAGGAAATAATATTTAATACATAAACATTTTTGGCATACATACAAATGTACAAGTTGCCTTTTAAACAAGAAGACCTAGTTTAACAGTTCAAAGTAGGTAACATTAGACATCACAATATAGGGAAATGCTTTCAAAAGGAGTATGGAGAAGGTGTGGACTCTATGTCCAGTTATAGCAGAATGGTCAAAGCAATGGACATTGGATTTCACCTGAATAAATAGTTTTAACTACTGATTAGAGTATTTGTACATAGACCGTTTCTTACAGAGGACGTCAGAGAACACCATGATGTTTGTGTGACATTTCATGTGGCATGTTTGATGAATGTAGCACCTAGAGCATAAGATGTTGGACAGTATTGTTGTTGTTGTTGTCTTTCGGCTTTTCCCGGTTAGGGGTCGCCACAGCGGAACTCCGGTCTGCTAATGATTGGCAGTAGATTTTCACGAATGCCGAGGTGCCAGCTCGACGTCCAACCTTCAACGAAGGCACGCCCATATCTTTCAAACACCCACCCAACCGCGGGGAGGACATGCAGACTCCACACAGAAGGCACTCCCCGCACTCCAGCCGAGAATCGAACAGGAGAACCTCTTGCTGTCAGGCAAAAACGCTACCGCCGTACCACCGCCGATCTTGGACGTTGGATGGTATTATGAGAAGAAAAGCATTAATACATAATTAGTAGGCATGAGGTTGAGGAGATAGTTAGGGAGCCTATCCCAGTTTCCCAAATGCCCCAGTGCAGTGTCTGGTTAAGAGATATGCTTAGAGTCACACAGTAGGCAAACAAAGGGCTGAAGGAATCAAACTTGGAACTACAGGAAGCAGCTCATTGACAATTCATAGCTTTAATATTCTGTGCTAAGTTCCAGATATTAGTTAATGTACCTTTTAAGAAAGGATAGGTTTCTAGTTTGTATAATCTGATTGGAAAGAAGCCAAGCAGTAGGTCAGTATGTCTGTTCATTGGCAGTCATTTTACTTTCTTAAGAAGTGAGCACTGATACTTTCTGCAGAGGGTCAGTGTCAGTAATATGCATATTTAGACAGTAGTTATTATTTTTTTACTTAAACAAGACAAGTATATTATATAATCACAATAACCACAAAATATAACCAATTTAAAGAGAGTACAAGTGTGTCAGTCAATAAACTGTTTACAGAAAGTAGATAAATTGCTGACATGAATGTAAATTAAATAAGATTATTCTAGATTACTGAACAGGAGGGACGCAGCACACAAGGCCTATGGACCTTAAATTGCAGTGAGAGAGATTAAAGTAGAGGTATCACATGCCTCCCCTTCTAAATGAAATGTATTAGGTATCTTTACTCCTGGTTCCCATCTTCAGTTGCTATATATGCAAATCAAGAAGACCATTAACTCTGAAGGACTTCTTTTGCCTACCAGACTTCAGACTCATAAGTAGATACTAGGGTTGCAGTCCAAGGAAGCATTGAGGAACCTAGCCCAAATTTCCAGTTGCCCCTAAGCACTGAATGGTTAAGTGACTTACTCAAGTTCATACAGTAGTTAAATGAAGGCTGATGGAAGCAAACACTGAAGCACAGGAACTAACATCACATAGCCTTAACTCTCTGCACCAACTGCCAGATTGAGCTCTGTCTTAACTAAGGGGTTTATAATTTGCCAATGATCATCTATCATAAGGTTGAGTGATGGCTTCCACTTAAGCATAATACACTTCTTAGCAAATAATAAGTTAAGTAAATCCTTATTTAAAAATTGAGCAACTGGTAACTAAGTCACTCCCAATAAAATCATAGATAGGGTGCCGACCACTTGCACTGGACAAACATTGTCAAAAATGTGTTGCAGGTCTTGCTTAAAATCACCCAGTATGGGGCAGTCCCAGAAAGTGTACAACCAAACTCCCAACACCCCTGTCCTGCAAAACATGCAACTGGGGGGAAACATCAATAACAAATCTAGCTAGTTTAGAAGGGGTATAAAATATTTAAACTGGAAGTTCAAACGAATAACTCAGAACTTCATAGGGTAAGTGATGAACTTAGAGGCAGGTAAAAGGATAATCATTCAGCCTGAGTAAATAGAACTCCCAGATCCATTTGCCTTAGTTTGTATCTAGTCAACAAACTTTCACGGAGTAAATTTAGAATCTTGTATAAATGACCAACAATACCTCTCATGTAGAAATGACCAGACTTAGCTCTGTAGACAGAATATCAGAGGGGGGCTTTCCAAGGGATCTTTTGTCAATAGCTTGTTAGTTTGGAGCTTGACCACCATCCACTAGTTAGATATTTTGATAGGTGGTTGCAACAACAGGAAAGGTTCATAGGTTCATAGATTGGTACTAGGCTATTGGCCCTAGGGCCTATACAAGCCTAGCCATAACAATTCCCTGGCTATTTCTTCTCACAATATTTACTTCCCTGAACCCCTGTCTAGCAGGGCGACTGACATGATACCCGGGAAAGGTGTATTCTACCTGAACTAATAGAATTCCCTTCACAGTTGTAGTTCTGCTTTATGGGGATATGATACAGGAAATAATCAGGGCAAAATGCAGTAGTTTGTTGATGTTACACTTTCTTCCTCCTCCAGCATCTTCTTCCTCCCAATAAACAAAGCTATTGAAAGCAAGAATATAGAGTGATGTATCTGAAATGGGAAGTTGGTATATGTTTGAAGTGAGAAGTTGTTACACATTTTTGACCCCTTTAGCCTTTGGTCAGCAATACCCCAGACATCAAGAATGAGTTTTAGATGAGATCTAGGCTCAAACAGAACTGTTTTACTTTTATTAGGAAAGAAAACATGACCTTGAAAAACTATATTACTCATATTTAAGCACTAGGCTATCTCTCCTTGCAGGCCATTTTATGCCTAGCCACTTTCCCTTTTTGGGATCAAAATAACATATCCCTTTTTCTTACAGACTGGCCTTACCCATCTTATAGTTGATAATTATATATTACCCCCAATGAGAATAATTGGCATCATACCATAGATAATTTGAGGTGACCCACGCATGGGATAAACATTTAGAAGCTGTCTCTATCCATTAGTAGTACAGGGGGCAGTCCTAGGTTACATTTTCTGTTCCGTATCCATAGATCTAAGTTGTGCTTGAATATGGACAGGGATGAACATTGTTCTATTTGGCTGGGGATTTCTAGTTTAAAAAGGTCAGTTTCAAGCTATTTTTAATTGAAGTGAGAAGAATATAAATCCTTAGTCTTTTGACTTTTCCCGGTTAGGGGTCACCACAGTCTGCTAATGATTGGCAGTAGATTCTTACGGTGCCAAGTTGCCAGCCTGATGCCCAACCTTCAAAGAAGGCACACCCATTCACACACATACCTACCTGCATGTCTTTAGATGTCACTCGACCATGGGGAGGACATGCAGACTCCAAACAGAAGGAGCTCCAGCCGAGAATCAAACAAGAGAACCTCTTGCTGCGAGGTTACAAGACTAACCAGTGCACTACAGTGGCTCATAAGTGGGAAGAATATAAATAATTTAACATTTTTTTATTTATTTTATTTATCCTTTGTTGACTATGTGGCATTTTTACTATATGAGGAAATTTGGCCAGGGCATTGGGTAATGTCCCTTTTCTTTTGAATACGTACCATGGGATCTTTTTCATCCACCTGTACTACCACTCACTCAAGCAGACTGGACCTCAGTTTAAAGTCTCATTCGAAGGACAGCAAACCTAGGAGTGCAGTACACACTTAATGCTGCACTGCAAGGTCAAGATATTTGAATAAAATTAATCCACTTACCCAGAATGGGAATAGAACCCACAGTATTCATATCTTCCAACAAATGTGAGTGTGCTATCTGTTGAGTCACTGGCACTATGACCATAACACCAGCATAAAGAATAATTTTATTGTTGCGGAGAGAGGACATGGGGGTGCTGGTGAAAAGGCAGAAGGGAAGCAAGGGCTCTACTGCCCTTTAAGGAATTTATTTGGCAAGCAAAGTTAATGGAAAGATAACATGCTTGTTTTGATGAAAAAAGACCTAATACACAGATAGTAAAACACTAAACTAACCTGACACAAAAACTGTTCAGGTGAAGAGATAGTTTAAGTAGTTGGTGCCTAACAGGATGAAAGTCCTTAATAAAGTCTAAAAATCTGTCTTCTGTGACTTGTTCTTTATCAAAGTTTTGCAGTACAGCCTCTGAAATGCCACAGGATTTCATCATGTACATAACCCATGCTGGACAGGACAGTACCCTGCATTATATAAACAGCCACAATTTGGGTGTTTGTGAGTTTTTAAGCTACCACAGCTTAAAATCAGAGGACATAGCTGTATCTGTAAACAAAAGGAAAATAGTGTTTTTTTTTGGGCTAGTTGATGGTTGTCTTCTAGATGTAGGGAAATTATTCAAGGCACTGGTTAGATAATAGATGATTTCTAGTGGCTTAAAATATAGTATTTACAGAGGTACACAAACCATGGAGAGAAACTGTCTAACCATGCTGGGCTAACAGGACAAAATTAGTTTATTTTTTCATGAATTGTGATTTTTTTGAAGTAGGACTCTAGGGATGGATAAGATTAGTAAAGTATAATGATGGAGTAGAATGCTCACAACATGGAGAATCAAAGCTGTTAGAGATTTAGGCAGGACCACTGGAAGTCAAAAGTGATGAAAAGTTTAGTGAAGAGCACCCTAAGGTTGCCAAACATAGAGTTTCCTTTTTCAAAATTAACAAAAAAACTTGGTTATCTTATTGAATTAATACAATATATGTTATAGACGTGATTTTTACTTACTCTGGTAATAAATGGCTTTGTGATAATGAATAGCATTCTTTGCTGCAAAACAATGAAAGTAAATATTTCTCTACCTGGTTGAAGTGAATTGGATTTTATTGATTCATGCCTCATTTCTTATCTTAAAAAAGGTGTGGTGTTCTTTAATTATCAGATTGGAAGGATCTGGTTTTGGAAGATATTTGCTAGAAGGGGAGGCTAGTGGTAGCATTGCTATATTTAGCTTGTTTGCAGATAGGGTGCACAATAGTGCAATAAAGAATATAAAAAACACAGTAACTAATGTTTTGATATTTTATTCTAAAGGGTGCAAGGGTTTGAAAAAGCTGGGGTTGATTAGGACTGCAAATAAGACAGATGCAGATGAGTGGTCATTAGGTGTGAGTAGGTACACTAGGGTTGATGATATTTTGGAGTCAAGCAAGAATGGCTGTTAGAGACAGATCAAGGTCTGCTAGGCCCCATGATTTCTGAAAGAAGGTCTAGGTTAACAAGTACAATATTGTTTTAGATGTCTGAAGAATAAACTAAAGTCTACAATAACTATTTTTTACCTGTCTTATTATTTATTTTGGCATACAGGAGATTGTAGAATGAGTCATTTGAGGATGTGTGCAGTAAGCACTGGTATGTTACCATGACCAATGTTAACAATGATGAAATTGGAACCATGATTTATTTATTTTATTTTATTTATTTATTTATTTAAGTTTGATGACTGGGGAAGTCCACTGGGCCAAGAAGAGCCTGTTTTCAGTGGAGGCCCTGGGATAAAAGTTGCACAATAATTGCAAGCAGGGACAGCTCATGCTATAGGACTACAGCCCTCCTACCTAGAAAACAAAAAGAAAACCCACCTAGAAAACAAAAAGAAAAAAAAGTAAAAGTAATAAAAACAGTTAACTCCCGAATCCCGAATCCCGAAAGTCCACGCATGCGCACACGCACTTGTCGGAACTCTGAAGAACTCCAGACTGCTTTGTCAGGCAGTCCAGATAAGGGAAAAGGCATCTCTGCCGCGCAAATGCCCAGAAGTCTGTGTGGTGACGACCACACAGAACAGAAGAACTCCGGACTGCTTCTTTTGCAGCTATACCAGGAGAGCTTGTGCAGCTGGACCCAATCAGGAGAGAGGTGAGTTTTGTCTCACGACTGGAGGATTTACCGTTAGCTTGCGCGGGTGAGGAGCTCTCTCCAGGAAGTGTGTGTTTGCATGGATTTACTCAGTTACTCACAGGGCTGGATTGGATTTACATTCCCACAGAGGTGTGTGATGTCAGTACTCACATCCGTTCTATGGGAGGTCTCGCAGCCTTTCTAGGTGAGGAGTGTGTGGGTCTCGCAGGGATGGATTTACTGTCTCTCACTCCGGTGTGTGTTTTACTTTCTCACGGGCTGGATTTACTCTCTAAGTTCTAGGTGAGGAGTGTGTGTGTGTGTGTGTGTGTGTGTGTGTGTGTGTGTGTGTGTGTGTGTGTGTGTGTGTGTGTGTGTGTGTGTGTGTGTGCGTGTGTGCACATGTCATCTGATGTTAATGATTTATTAACTTGCTCGACTTGTGCAAACCTCCAAGAAATACTAGCACAGTAATACATCAAAAGCATGATTGAAAGTAAAGTCCGTTGATCAAATGATAATACATTGATTCTTGGATAACAAATCATTAAATCATAAATAATGACAATCTATTTTATACAACACAATATGGTACAGCTAATCACTATCACTGTATAGTATAACAACAGATTAACTAGACACAAAGGCAAAATACAACACATAAAAGACAGCAAATAAGGTAAACGTTTCCCTATATAAAGATAAAGAGTATGTTGTAATGCAGAACAATAATGTTACACCCTGTTCATATATATATATATATATATATATATATATATATATATTATGCAGAAATAGTGCTTTTAATTTTGACTGCAGAGAGTTAATCTCTTATTTAAAATTCCATATATGCACATATTAAGAAATGCAGGTATTTCTTCCATTCCAACAAGCTATTATCCTTGTCTGCTACATGGGATACTTTTTAACTAATTGTCCTATAGCTTCTAGGTGGTATCCTTGTCTCCAGCATGGGACTTTTTTTGACCAACTGCCCAGCACCAATTTTCATGGAGTACGCAAATGGGATGCAATGCAACTATGCAGGGTGTAAGCAGTCATGCTCCCTCTCATGTCACCATGAAATATTTTCAGCCATGTGCTGATCCAGTGACATGCAGCATAAGAGATGACTCTAATATTCATCCCCAAAGTATAAATCACCATAGGTGTTGCAATGAGGAAGGCAAACAGGCACATCGGACACTTATTACTCCTCTTGACTGGCTGTATATCTAACAAGCTGCTAATCGATCTTTGGTTACTGGTAGTGCAGACTGTTTTCTTGTCTTTGTGTCAGCATGGGATGTTTTAATGAACTTTCAAGTTATTAAAAATTTAGTAGCATAACCCTGTCTTCCTTTTTGTAAAGTTTGGAACACACATAATGTAGTTCTGTATTCTTGATAAGGAATATACACACACACACACACATATATATATATATATATATATATATATATATATATATATATATATATATATATATATATATGTGTGTAAAACCTGCTTTTCTTACTTAAAAGTTGTTGCTTGTTTGCTAGCAGATAATATATTATACAGGTACCATTGCAAGAAGCATACATTTTCATGTAGAGGGTTGTTTTGTAGTGGGCTGTTCAAAACAGCCTAGTTACCTAATGCTCTACACATAAACAAATTCCGCAACATCTCATTTCTAATTATTTTCTAGCTGAATATAGTTCATGCCAGGTCATAAATCAGTGCACAAAATGTAATAGCACAAAACTACTGGGGGTTGCAGGATTCAGATATAAAATAATGAGGCTTAAATAGTCCAGCATACATATGAATATGCTAACACAAATCTGTCAAAAAATAAACTTTCATAAATGAATGATAAAAAAGTGTGAATATCACTGTATAGTTATGATGCAAGAAATGACAGTATTACAACCCATTTCACTTTGACAAGTTGAAATAGATGCAGTAATGAAATTTATATAAATAAAAGTGCATAAAACCAGTTTGATCAATGAATGTTTTCTATCTGTTCACATGTCAAATGTAATCAGTTAATAACCATTAACATATTGTGTGTGTGAAATGCCCCAGTTGCTATATACTGGGGGCTAGAGAACTCATGGTGGTGGGTAGGAATACCAGACTTGAACCCTGTACCTTAAATACAGGTGGCAAGGGCCTGAATTCCCTAACTACCACCATCTGTAAAAAGCTTACAGATTTTTACCTCATATTTGTTCTGTTCTGTTCTGTACCTCATAAAATCTGTGGTTTCGGTATTTTTGTTATACAGTAGTGCAGGGGTAGCATTGTTGCCTGACAAGTACAGCTTCTGTGATTTGATTCTTGGCGGGGGTGCCTTCTGTGTGGAGTCTGCATGTCCTCTTATCTTACAAAGACATGTCTGGAGCATTTCTCCCTGGGCCTGTGCTGAAAATTGGCTTTTGTTCCAAGTCTGACTTTCCTGGTTAACAAATGTTAAATAAATAAAAATGACAGGCATTTGAATATCAGACTTCATATTCTTCAGGAAGAACATGGTAACACAAAGCCTTTTATTTTAGCAATGTTATAAGTTTATAAGATATATATTTGAAATTTGTCCCTATTTTTTAGACTGTATTCCCCCATTATTGGCCTCAGTCAGGTTTTTTGTGCTAAGGTTGAGAGCTATGGTGAGAAGTGAGAACTGAATTTGCTGAATATGTTTAGGGGCTGTATTCCCCACATTGCAGGGTCTGTCCAGGTGTTTTTTGCTAAGAGGTTGAGAGCTATGGTGAGAACTGAATTCACTAAATGGTAGCCATTTAAGTTTCAGTCTTCCTCTCTTTCACAAAACAGCTGATTTAGCATAGTTGTATGTTGCACTGACTGTTTTGCACAAGGTCCTGGGTTCAAAACTTGGTAGTGAAAAATATGGAGGTCACATGGCATTTTTTTCTAGCAACTTTCCAACATTATACAAGCAATGTTTAAAATGCATCCCTGGTTTTTGGGCTTTTGTTCCCCCCCCCAATAAATGTTGGCTTTTTCCAGATTTTTTGTACTGCAAAGTTCAGAGATACAGCTGAGTGTCGAGTAGATTTTACAAGGAGCTGAGAGCTGCAGAGGAACAAAAGTTTAGTGCTGCTTATGCCATGTTGGCTTATAGTGTTAATAGCACAACAGGTAGTGTACTTTCTTTTGATGCAGAAGGCTTTGGATTCTACACCCACAGTAGGTAGATGCATTGTTGATACTGTATTGTGTTGTAAAGGGGGGGGGGTGGATGCTGCAGTCCTTTTTGGTGAAGATGCCTAGTAACTGAACCTGTTATCAGTTTGTCATCCATTCCCTATTGCAATATTACTAGCTTATCATTTTTTTAATGCAACATAGGCAATTTATTCCTCAAGGGCAACAGGCACTTTATTTGTAGATGAAACAATGAACTATAAAGTTGTTTGCTAGCAGCAACCTCTTCATTAGTTACAGATTTCTTTAATGTAGAATTATTTAGATGACTTTTACTACTTCAGAGATTGTGCATATTTACTGATATTGGTGGACTGTAGAAGTCTGAGTAAACTTTTATGATGGAAATGTTCTGAATTGGGCAGTTTTGTCATTATTTGTGCATGCATTTTGTTTCATTGTTTACTGGAAAAATGTTCAAAACAATACATTTAAAACACCCTCTAATAACTATACTGTAGTGTAGAAGGAATATAATTTAATACAATCAGGAAGGTGTATCAAAGAACATGTGTATGTTTCGTGTGCAAGGGGCCTATGATTTGAAAACAGTCCAAAGTTAACCTTTATCTGCCACTGGAAAAATGTATTTTCTTTGAATGTGGGTTTCAATGCTGCTTCAATGATTGTGAGTTTCAAGGGCAGAGAAGTTTTAATGCTAAGTCTATTTTCATTGTGAGACTGCATTGCTTTGTTTAGCAGATATTTATTAGTGTTTGTGTTTTTAAATGCAAAATAAAACTTTCAAATGAAATCCAAATCATTGCAGAAGTAAAATAGTATGCACATTACAGTGTAAATGGGGCAAAATAACCAAGGAATGGAACACTGGAAAGGCTGCAGGGGGAAGGCTCCATTCGACCATGATTTTGTGAGGGGGGAAGAGCAGCAAACTCAGACAGCCCCAGCTGAACTATACCTCTCAACTGTCCAGATTTTTGCAGAATGAATAGATTTTGCTTCTTATTTTTGGTTTGTTCCTCATACAATTTGTGGTTTTCTGGCAAATCATTTAGGAATGAAGTCACTAAATAATGACAGATATTAAATTTCAGACATCATAACCTTCAGAAAAATGCATGCTAAAGCAAGACCTGTTATTCTGTCAACTGTCTTAAGTTTATACAAGAGCAATTTTTACTACTGTTTGTATGTTCCCCCAATATATTTGGCTTTGTCCAGATTTCCTGCATTAAGAGGTTGAGAGGTACATGCAAATAAATCGCTTTATAGAATGAGGAATATCCAAACCTCTCAACTGTCCCCAATTTTGGCTCAAAATGTTGCTCTCCCCCTAATAATCCCTCCGCAAAATAGTAATTTTGGAAGAAAACATGGAGGGTTTATGATCAGAGTTATAGATTACTTTTATTTCAGAAATGCATGTAGATTCTCTAATTTTGTCAGCTGCTCAAGTTAACAGTACTAATATTAAAAAGGTGTCCCTTCTTTGGCAGGTTCCCAGCTGTATTGTGTGGCAATTTTATATTTTTGCATCACATTTTGGTCCGTTTTTCATAAAATTGTGATTTTCTGGCAAATTAGTGGCAAATCATTAAAGACTGAAGTTAGAAAATAATGGCAGACATTTGAGTTTCAGATTTCATACCCTTCAGAAAATTCATACTAATGCAAGACCTACTGCTATTCTATTATCTTTCCAAGTTTATAAGAGCAATATTTAAAACTTGTCCTTATTTTTGGGCCTGTGTCCCACTTCTGTGTATGGCTTTGTCCAGATTTCTTGCTCTGAGGTTGAGAGGTATGAGTGTCAGAGCCATCACCATCAGCCAGAGACATTTCAAATTGTGACATACTTGTTGCACCCCATTCCCCATGCAATGACTCTGGATGTGTCCAAGCAAGGCAAGGAGCAGTTATGCAGTGTAAGTGTGCGGAGTATTCCCCATCCAAAGTAGACACAAGTACGACAGTGGCTTTTCATCTGTCCTTGATTTTGCAGAATGTTCTAGTTTTCTGTCATATTTTTATACTGTTGATTTATGCTTCTTCTTATTCAGAAAATGCATGTTGTTGCAGAGCCTGTTGCTCTGTGTTTAAGTAGCAATGCCTTAATGACCATCAGGTAAGCTTGTCGGAGATTGTAAGATGCAAGTAAGCTTTAATAAGCATACTGTTAAAGAATTACCAACATTGAAAGTCTTTTTTGTTGTTGCCATGCAGAGAATATTTACATAACTAGATAACATATAAGCCTTAGGTATTAAAATGCATATGACAGTATTTGTAATAAAGGACAGGATTACAGTATTTTCAGAAGTTCATTATATTTGTTGGAGACTTGCAGTCATCTTTGCAGGCTTTACCCATAAACTAAACAGAATGCCAATCTATCATGTGTGGTCCATAACTTGTGCAGTAATCCTTTAAGCAATTTATCTTGCTCTTGTTTCTTGTTTGTTGTTCATTTTTTACTTTGATCATGTCTTCCCCATGAAACAAGTAGATAGTTGTCAGGCAGCAGGTCTTTACTGGATAAAAAACATTTTTACAAGTGGGGGTATCACAGAGATTGCTACTTCCAGCATGTTACTTGGTAATTTTATAAAGCTGAATTCTAATTATAATTAGAACTGCAGTGCAAGGAGAAGTGGTTTGAGTTTAGTGCTGCTTGTTTTTTTATACTTGATTTTGACTGGCATTGCAGAAATGTATTTAAAAACTAATTTATTTTTTCATGCCTCACATCCTTTGTGTTTCCATCTAGATATTAAGTAAGCTGTCATGTAGCCAATGCATTGAAATATTTTTTTCTTCTACACTTCATTTTGTCTTGATTAGACTCTGGTAATGACGGTTTGGCACCCAGGGCAGCGTATTTAATAAAATTTCCAGCTGTGGTTTTGAGCATAGCTCCACCCCTTTCTAGTTGACGGCGCCCCTTCCAATTGGCCCCACCCATTCAGCTGTCTCCAGAAGCCCCCCTTTAATTTGAAATCACCAGCCGCCACTCATTGCAAGTTACATTTCACATTTTACAAATGGACATAGTTCATACAGCTAATTAAACATTTACAGATAAGCTCCATGATATTTGCAATTGGCTTGTTACAATGTTACAAAAATGAAAAGACATAATTCAATACAGAAATTTCAACATTTACATAAAGTGAATATTTTTGTTATAAACTCAATTGTAGATTTAACATTTCAAAATATATGGCTACTAGCCATTAGTAGGTTAGCTAGCTAGGTTAGTTTAGCTATGCAGTCTGTGAAGAATGAGTTTAACTGGCTGGCTGTTTCAAGGTTGGAGAGGTTGGGGTCTGGGCAGGGGTTTGTTGCCTGGATGCAGCATGGATGAGATGGAGTCCTAGAATTTTTGGGGATTTGTTGAGTGCAAGGACTGGATTTTGGAGTAGTGGGCTTTGCAGTCTTTAATTATTAGTTTTTTTTGTGGAGTTTCATAGTTGCTTATACTCTAGGAGGGTGTTAGGGTTTTTTATGTTTTTGATACTGTTTCCATTTTTTGTCCCTTTGGTACAAGACTAATTTAGTATCTTTTGATAACCATGGGCAGGGATTGGTTTTGATGCGTTTGGTTCAAGGGGAGGCTTGCTGATTGAGAAGGGTTAGGAATGAGTGGTTAAAGTAGGAAACAGCATCATCTAGAGGAAGGGCTTTTAGAGGGGACCAGTCAGTATGCTTTAAGTATTCAGAGAAAGTTAGAGGGTTGAAAGAGGAGACGTTGTGGGTTTGGATGTAGTGGTGTTGTTTATGCAGTGGAGATGGAGTATTCCAGTTGATGTTGGTATCACCAAGTATATAGGTTTCATTTTTTAATATTGGAGGAGAACAAGGACAGGATGTTTTCAAGAGTTTTGATATTAGCACCAGGGGGAATATAGAGGGTAGCAATGGACTTGTGGTTGTTTATTTTTAGTAAACCTATTATAATTTCAGTGTTGGCAAAGGTTGGTATTTTATTGGAGTATGGAGTTATGGTATGGGAGGTAGGGTAGATTATTGCTATTCCACCTCCTTTTTTGTGGGCTCTGTAATTGCGAATGATTTGAAAACCTGGTGGTAGCATTTAGCTATCTTTTATATAGGTTTTCAGCCAGGTTTCAGAAATGGCGGTAATGTCGGGGTGGTTATGAGAGAGCCAGGCATGGAGGTTAGGATTTTGTTTTTTAGGCTTTGTACATTAAGTGTTGTAAGGCGAATGAACTTTGAGTTTGTGGGTTGAGTGGAGGGTTTGGTGAGACTGATGTTAGAAATGGGTCCAGGGTTGGGGTGGATGTCGCCGGCTAGTGAGAGAGAGATGTGGTGGAGTAGAAGATTGAGGCAGTGTGTTGGGCAAGGATAGCTTGGGTTGTGTGAGAATAGTAATTTTCTGGTACCACATTTAAGAGGGGAGTACAGGGGGGTTGGGTTGGGAGCAGTTTTGGTTAGAAGAAATAGATTGGGTTAGAGGTAAAAAGTTCATGTGAGATGGATGGGTAGGATGGGAAGTGAGGTTGATGGTAAGATGTAGTGGAGTGTGTGCGAGAGTTATGACAAGGGTTAGGAAAAAGTGTGTGATAGGTAAGAGACGAGACAGAGATTAGTAGGACAAATGGGGTTATAGGGAGAGATGTTATGTAGAACATTGTAGGAGGGCTGGATGTTTGGGGTGCTGTAGATCTACAGGTGGGTGGGGTTTGGCTTAGGTGTATTGTGATTGGAGAGGTGTTGGTGGGGAGGAATCAGGGGATGTATAAAAGTACAGGTAGTGGAGGCAGGTGGAATTTGGGGGGCAAGGTAGGGGAGCAGAGTGAGCCCAAAGGGCAAATGGAGCGGGTTACACCTTGGAAGGAGCAGCAGTCGCCAAGCAGAAAACAATCAGTGAAAAGGTTAGCAACTACAGAAATAGGGCAACCTACCATTTTGGTTTGAATATTACCTTTCTGTTTGTTTTTTTATATTTATGCACCAATGGGGAGCTGCAGTTCACTGAGAAGTAGGAAAATAATGTAGTTATGCCAGGGATTTTAGAAAGAGACATGCAGTAAGTGCACACTACTGAGGGATGCCCGTGGGACAGACAAAACAGATTGTAGTCAGGCAGAGGCTTTTAGTATTTAAAGATGGTGCCGCAGCTCAGAGGCGGAATAAGTAAACTCTCAAGGGGAAGAGGGAGGGAACAGACAGGATTGACAGAGCTGGAAGGCTTATAATAAGATTATGTTAGGAAACCGAGACAAGGGGGGGGCGGGGCTAAGAGCCAGGGCTTGGAGAAAGCTGTGAGAAAACAGGTTTGACAGGGCTAGGAAACCTAAACTAGAATTATGTTAGGAGAACAAGAAAAGGGGGGGAGGCGGCTATTGACCAAGACTTGGAGAAAGCTGTGAGAAGAGAAAAACAATCAACCAACTAGCCCAGGTCAGTACCTAAAGGTGTCTATTTATCTGTGTGAATTCAAAAGCAAATTTAGTAGAGCATCAGGGAAGTAGAATGGAAAATAAATGTAAAGCTTTGGAAAACTGTATATATTTGTTACAATAAATGGGAGAATAACATATAAGAATATAAAAGAAATGTGCTATACAAGATAAATAACATATAAGAATATAAAATAAATGCAAAGCTTTGGAAAAATTTATATATTTGTTACAGTAAATGGGAGAAAAAAAGGGGGGGGGTCCAGTAGTGTGCACAGCAGAAGAATCAGCAGGAGTATCACAGAAAGAAGATTATAATAGACCTACACTGCTCAGAGTCTGTTGATAAAAGTAGAACTTGCAGTAGCTTTTACTGGTTGGTACGGGGTTCTGCTCTCCATGTTGTTGTATGCAGGCAGTTGCTTCGGGATTTTTTTTTTTGTTGTTGGACCTTTGAATGTGTTTAAGGGACTGGCTTTTGACACCATTCCCCACTCGGGAATTATAGAAAAACTCACCAGCCTGAACATAAACCTCTACGTCACGAGATGGGTTGCCAACTGACTTACGGACAGAACTCACACGGTAACAATAGTGGACTCCAGGTCCGACTCTAAACCAGTCACAAGTGGTGTCCCACAAGGCTCGGTCCTGGGACCCCTACTGTTCGGCATATACTTCTCAGAAGTACAGGCAAACACAGGAGGACTATGGCTAACCAAGTTCGCTGATGACTGCAAACTGGGAGCCATAATTGAATCTCCAGCTGACATGGACATTCTCCAAAAGGGCCTTACTAAGACGGACATCTGGTGTCAAAGTCATGGCCTCAAGCTAAATGCCAAAAAATGCATAGTCATCCCGTTTGGGAAAAACGAAACACCCATGAATTACCACATAGGTGGCAGCCCCCTTAATACAGAAGCGGTAATAAGAGATCTGGGGACCCAGGTAGATAGTAATCTCTCCTTTGACAATCATATTGCCAAAGTAGTTAGGAAATCCTTCTATGTAGCCCATCTAATTACTAAAGGGTTTGCATCTAGAAATAAAGAGGTTATAGTGCCCCTCTACTCGTCACTCATCAGACCCATCATAGAGTACAATGCCCCATTTGGGATGTACCTCACAAGACACTTCCAACAGCTGGAAACACCACAGAAGTACCTCACCAAGAGGATTACTGGTCTCAAACATATGTCCTATGCAGCCCGACTGGAAAAACTCCAGCTGTACTCAGTGGCATATTGCTTACTCAGAGGTGATCTCTGCCTGACGTACAAAGCCATGTCCAACTCAGAAATGATGGACATGCTCCACCTAAAGAAATTCAAGTGACTGCAAGCCATTCACTCTAGTGAGCTAAACCTTGCCACAACAATAAATAGAACATGCTGGAGGGATCGATTCCTGTCACAGAGACTCCCCATGCTTTGGAACAAAATTCCTAACTACATTAGGCAGAGCCCCTCACTAACACTCTTCAAGAGAAACCTTGACGAGTGGATGGGTAACAGAAAATACAACCCTGGGATCACTTCATTGACTCTGCTTGACAGAGGCTCAGTTAATTAATCAATGGGGCGGCGAAAGCCGACACACTCTGGCTAGGCTTACAAATGCCCTTGGGCAGATAGCCTAGCACCTACCTATGAAACTATGTAAGGAGAGAAAGAGAGAGAGATGTTAATATGAAGCCAGAAAATGGGGTAGGTGAAGTAAATAAGGGGAAATGAGAGACAGGCAAGGAAATAGCACAATTTAAGTAGTTCAGCTAAGCAGTACTTAATCAAATAAATTAGTTAAGGAACAAGCAATGATAATTAATAAGCAAGTCACCCTGCTCAGTAATATGAAATCCAGTCTATTGCCACCTTAATTTCACAGAATGCAGAGTAATTAATTGCCGGTACGCTTTTCCATCTATTTGTTGCTACTTAGTAATGCATGCCAACAGAACTGAGCAACTTGGTGGCAGGAGATAAAATTACAGTAAAATCATTCAGTTTCCACAAGATACAGTAACTTCATGGAACTTCATGATCTTCCATGGATGTAGATGGAGATGAATGTTTAACACTTTGGTTGCATTTATAATGAGTGACCCACCACATATCATTTTCTCTAATCTATAGTTAACATGTACTCATATCCAGGGAAGAAATAACCAAGTTTAGGAGATTTATTCTTAATCAAGGTCGTTGTTATGGTTACAAAACTAGGGATGTACAGCCAGAAGCAAGAGACATGTTTATTATGTATACTTCTAACACTGAGAAGTTAACATTTTAGGCTGTGATTTCTTGGTTGTCATTTTTTGGAGAACCTTAGGATAAAATATGAGACAAGATTATGTTGTATAATACCACACTGCAAAAGAAAGAGAAAAGGCAGAACAGTACAGTAGAGTTTAAACATTTGACAGATTTTGCACTACACTATTTGTTGCATATTTCGTGGTAATATAAAGGCCAGAAGTGTCCCATGGTTAAAGCATTTTTGGTAAGGAAACAGTACATGTTACTAGGTAGTTGATTTATAGTAATCTGTGTCAAGAAGATGACATTATACTTTTTCTGGTGTTATACTTGTGCTGAAAAAAGAAATAAAGAGGAATGAGAAAGTTTTAATATTAGATACTGAATTTGCTGAAGCTAACAATTGTTCTTAATATAACTCAGCATAAATGTAAGTATAGCTAAATTATGTTAGTTGGAAATCTTACCCATAGTGAGGTGCAAAAGTATTATTAATGGTTATCCTCTTTTTAAAAAAATTACTTGAAGAAAATATCAGAAAAGTGTCATTATAAACAAGTTTACATCTAGGATAGTTGGTGATGGGGTAGGCAAGGTTAGGGTTCCATAAATGCACCTAGTATGTTTCGAAAATATAGCACTTAATAATAATTACATAGAAAGCTTCACTTTTAATGTTTATATTAGCAAGTAAAATATATCCTTCTTTTTAATAAAAAGTTCAATTTCTTAAGATGCTTTACTTTTAAGTATTACATTAGCATGTAAAATACATCCTTATGTTTATTTAAAAGATTTTCACCCTGTTAATTTTTGTACATAACAATTTCACATTGACTCTGTTATTAAATCAAGGACTACCTGGACTGAGTGACTTTAGCTTGATTTATTTCATAATATCATCTGTATTAATAAAGCTTGCATCATTTCTTGCTGATTTTTGTGACCTCACTTAATTTACACACTAAGCAATGTCTTTTGGCTTTTCCCGGTTAGAGGTCGCCATCGCAGATCACCAGTCTGCAGACTGATTGACAATGAAGTTTTTATGATGTTGAGTTGCCAAGCCAGTGCCCAACCTTCACAGAAGGCATATGCATACACACCCACACCTACCTGCATGCCTTTAAAACTCACTCGACCACAAGGAGGACATACAGACTCTGCACAGAAGGCACTCCAGCCGAGAACTGAACCAGAGAACCTCTTGTTGTGAGGTAACAACGCTATCCACTGCACCACCGTGGCCTATAACCAGCCAGCTTAGAATGCCATGCCCAAATCACATTATTATACATTGAGAAATGGAAGCATACCACTAAAGGCAAGATGACAGAAGGTAATGCAACAAGGAGGTTAAACCAGGAATCAAAACAAATAAAAGATAATAATAGGGAAGTGATACATAACACTGAAAATACAAAGGTTTATGCTTCCTTTTGAAGTCAAAAGTGTATTGCTCTGGGTTTCTGCAGTGAAGGTGTACTCTACTGAGCTTTTCATGCTGACACTTTTTCATTCTTGTTATAAATATGGCATTTTAACATAGTTCTGTACTTATTACCATGCCATTGTGACATGCAGTGAATAAATGTAGCTAACATATCCTAGATCTTCTCTATGATATTGTACAGTCAGCAGTTACAAGTCAAACCTACAAAGACCTACACGACTGATGGTCACTTTGCAGTGAGATGTACTGCACTCTTAGATCACTGCCTAATCCTCTCTGGAGAAGCTGTCCTTGATAAAGTGGTACTTCTCTCCCAGCCAAAAAAATGTTGTCCCCCGAGTAGCCACTACATCAAACAAGGTCAAATCTCCACAAGCTACCTGCAATAGCATTTGCAGATGTATCACCCTAGGGCCCAAAGAGAACTCAGAACCACTTCACATGTTGCAGGTCTAGTCTTAATAATCACTAATCTTAACTCATTCCCCTTCCCTAGTAAGAAGACTACATGAACAAACACCACTAAAACCTTATATCCCTCCCCAGCACATATTCCCACCTTTTAAACCCCTCATTCAGAACTATTCCCCAATGAGTATTCTTCGTCATTCTTGCCCATAAAATTTGTGATATTATTTCTCTACATATAAAATCCATTTTACATTCTCTTGCATTTAATTCAGAATTAAAGTCCTTCCTTTTAATCAAACAAAACGTAGGTGCTTTCTTAACAGGAGGGTCACATAAATCCACCCAGAAATCCCCTTCTCAGCATACATTATGTATGTATTACAATACAATTGTAACTGCTAAAAACTGCTCTGGCAATGTTATTATTATGCTATGACCCTATGTATGCAATTGAAATTGAATTTATATTCTGTGTGACAATGATAACATTATACTGTGATTGCTTTTTTTCATCTAATAGGTAACTTTGTATATCCCCAGGCTGAGTCTGAAAATGGTCCTCTATGATTGGTACTCTACCCTGGGCAACAAATGCAAATAAATAACTTAAAAAAACGTTAGTGGCATACATTGTGTCTAGTCCTCCCAGCACCCTTTAGCTCCCCTCACTAGTCAAATATTCAGAGTCACCATCATAACTAAAAAAACATTCACGGTTTGAAGGAGGAGCACTATTACACATTAGTACTAGGTTAACTGGCCTTGTAGGCCATTTTAAGCCTAGCCAAATAATTCACATGGGAATCAAACCTTGGACCTTGTGTTTGGCAGGTAAACACCTTAACCATTATGCCAACCTCCCACCCTCTACACAAATCTATTCTTCCTTACTCTTACTGATTATCAGTAGTGTAGTTTGTAAAATCCTCCATAAATTATTCCTTCAGCTCTACATAATTTATTTTACTAATAGCAAAGTTTGCAGACTCTTCGATGCACCATCTCATTTTAATCAAATTTAGTTTATTTTGTGACAGTCTGTGAGGCACCACATAATTTAATCGACTCATTTACATCCGCCCATAAATAAACTCATCCAGTTACATATAGTTCATTCCATATCAAGTTTAGCAAATTTCACAATTACTGGACAAAAATGAAAGCTTACCCTGTTTGTTTCCCATCTACTTCTAGCATCCTCAGACATTGTAATAACTGACTTATGCTCACAGATAACAAACTCATACTCAACAATCATAATTCTGTTAGAGCTGCAGATATGTAATTCACTTAGAAGCAATCCTCTCATCAAAAAATATGTCCTGTGAACATTACACATCTCCATTACAACCAAAAGAAAATCACATTAAAATAGCTTTGACTGAGGCTTTAAAAAATCCTCTACAAAAGCCACCCAGAACTAAAAAGGCTAGGTCTCAGCTACAATATAGCACCTCATTTCCTTCATACACATCTACCAGAGTCAATAATAATCATATCTCTTCACATTTATTACTCAAAGCAACTGTACTAACAAAAGTGCCTTAGTGGAAGGTGACACCATAGTTAGGCACACAGATTTGCCACACGTGAGGCTGGATGAAGATTGTGGCAGGATGAGCTATCTTTTGGGAGCCAGGATCTCTGATGTCAGAAGAGCTCTAAAGATCCTTTCATCTGACAAATATGACTGTGAAAATGGTGGTGGTACATGTCAGAGTGAATGACATGGGATGCAGAACCCTGAGAGACCTACAGATAGACTTGTTAGAGCTCTCAGGGCAAGACTGTGGTCTTGAGTGGAATCCTTACTCTTCCAAGACTGTGCCTAGGTACAAATAAAAGATAATTCACTTCAACAGTTGCTTAAATAGTCAGTGCCATTTCAGGGGGATATGACATGCATCATCATGGGATGCCATCTTTGATTACCAATCTTACTTTGCCAGGAATTGCCTGCACTTCACATTTCAGGGTTATCACATACTGGTTAAAGCTTTTTCTGTTCTTATACTGCCTGTTTAGGCAAAGTCCAAATAATGGACATTTCAACATAACAAACATATCTAACTCAAAACTGGATCACATTAAGGTGGCTCTTCTCAATTTTAGAAGTCTCAACAAGAAATTGCCTCATGTTGTCGTTCTCCTACATTTGGGAACTCATCCATGTTTGTGTTAATTACTGAGACTTAGTTTAAAAGTAAAGATACAGTACTCCCTCTATACATAAGTTTTACATCCAACATGCCTTCAGATCTGATGACAACTGTGGTGATGTCTCTATATTTGTGAAGATGAAGAACCACCTCACCTCAAGCCAGATTCCTAGAAACCCACATATTGAACTCCGAGAACTACGGATCACTCTAATCAGTACAAACTATCAACCTGAAGCCTGATACAAGACACCTTCTATGTCCCCCGATGATAGTTTAAGATTCATTTTCAGTGAACTCCCTGTTAACAAGAATTCCATTATACTGGGAGATTTTTGACTACCCATCAATAAAGTGGAGCACCGATATCAAACCTCTCAACCTGCAGACACTGAAAATAGGAACAAACACAGATGAAAAATAGCAATGTCCAGCTAAACATCTAGACATCTAATTAGCATGAAATTTGAATACCATATAGCACATAACTTTTCCTGCTTCCACTAGGAATGTGGGATACTACTCAGAAACAGTTGTTTAAAAAGCAGAGTGACAAAAAAGATGGAAAAATACAAGCACATTTTATATATCTATCTATCTATATATATATATATATATATATATATATATATATATATATATATATATATATATATATATATATATATATATATATTATATTAAAGAGAGAGTGTAAAATCTGTAGACTTTAATGAACTCTATTTCAAAATTCTACCAGATAAGGTAATTTACTTTTGTTTCAGAAAAGGGGAGTTATAAAATATGTGATATTCCATTAAATTATTGTTACCACTAGAATGGTAGTCATGTAGAGCTTTCTGTGTACTGTACAGCCTCAAAAATGGCATGATGAGGGTGATTCAGAAAATTGTGTGAAGAGGTAGCACAAAAATAGGGACATACCTCTAAAAATACAAACACCTTAAATCAGGTCTACAAACAGGGAAATTCTACCTGAATAGAGTCAGTTAAGAGTTCTGAACTATACCCCTGACACAGGTTATGCTCAGAAGTTGTTAGACTTAATAAACAAAAACTCTCTGGGGTAGATAGCTACCATGTCACTAAGGGATATAATATTCTCAGCCTGGTCCTTATGAATATTTCCACTTCATACATTATTCTCCTGGCATCTGCTTCCTGAGTTAAGTTGGACCATAATCTTGTAACATTCACCTTCGCAATCTCTAAAGCCCTTGTAACAACTATCTCTATATTCAAGGATTTCAGTCATGCAAGTCTAATTCAGTTCTATGACGAAGTTTCTAAAGTCACGGTAGCATCAGATATACTGCTGACATGACTGGCAGCTTCATGAAGGGGTTCTCAACCCAATCTGACATAGAGCTGACAGCCTCAGCCAGAACTAAATATAATGGGAAATTGAAAAATAAACCACCCTGGTAGACCACCAGTATGAATACCCTTTACAACAAAAGGAAAAAAAAATCCTTAAATTATACAGCAGATCCAAAATTCCTCATACCAAGGAAAGTATCAAAAGTATTTCTAAAACATGAGGAAAATTAATCGGTCGGCTAAAGCTGCACATCAACTTATGCTAGGATCGGAAGCTACGGACAATTATAAATCATTCTTCACTAATGTTAAGATACTAAGAAACAACACCCAGTGATGCTTTGAACTTACTCAAGATGGCATCTCCCATTTGGACCCAACAGACATTGCCAATAAACTAGAAATTAAATGCAGTACTAACTTTTGTCCTGAGACTTTAATCCAAAATCCATAAATCTCTGAATCCCTTACCCTTCACTACCAGCACCATTTCCACAAAGAAACAAATACCGAACATGCTAGCTAAGAATTCTTTCTTGTGGCCTGCCAATATACCCAGATATTCAATAAATAGTACTAAGACCCCCACACACACACACACACACACACAGCTACTCCTCAAACTGTTTAAGCTAAGTTTTTCCATAGGTTTTATCCCTGATGTTTGTTACACCACAGTGACCACACCCATCTATAATGGTGACCCTAATACCAGCCCCAGGAATTATAGGTCCATCAGCCTGACAAGCATTATGACCTCATAATCTACAGTATCAAAAATGTTATTAAACTTGATTCTCAGCAATCTGGCTTTATCACAGGATGATCCTGCATAAATAATCTGACAAACTTCTTTAAGAGAATAAACAGGCCATTGACAGTAGTCATGCTGTTCACATTGCTATGTGATATAAAAATGCAGCTCTGTGTGATGAGATGATTATTGATCTTGCATACAAACAGAATATACACAATGCAATTGGAAAGGCACCTCATCAGAAAGTATGACTGTAACCAGTAGCATCCCTCAGTGTTCAGTGTTAGCACCTCTCCTTTTTGGCATCTTCTTTTCCAGTCTCAAGACAGGGAAATGGTAAAGGAACAACAACTCTCTTACCTTTGATGTTGATTTCTAGAATGCAAGTACAGAGAGTAGAACTGGCTTCCACATTTTAAAATTTAAGTTAGAATGTATTTTTATTTGCTAGAGTCTTATTTCTTTTTCCATGTCAGTGTGCAGGAAATTTTAGCATATTCTGTAGTATCAGTCTTGAGGTAAATCTTAGCCCCACTGATTGTTTAAGCTGCAATCCAATCTTACTCCTGTCCTACATTTGTAATGAGGTTCAAAAGAGATCATCAAAAACCTCACTGAATTTGTCATCCTCATTTACATGCAGACCTTTACAAAATGAGTTTTCATACATTTGTCATCCTCATTTACATGCAGACCTTTACAAAATGAGTTTTCATACATTTCCATCACTGTAACCCATGTGTCATGGAGTGTGCTTATCCCCCACAGAATGTGCAGTATCATTTCTTTCTATTGCACAACTGGAATTTGTTCCTCATGTGATTCTCATGCTGCTTCCATTTTAGTTTGAATCCCTTGTTATTGTTGAGATTGGAATCTTTAGATGAGCATAGTTAATTTGTTATCCTCTTCACCTTTATTTCTCAAGTCTGGCATAGCCTTTTCATATATAATATTTCAGTATCTGAATAAGTTTTCTCTCAACCCCTTGCTTCTAACTTCTACAGTGGTTCTAACTAAGCAATTTAGCAACAGCACTTAATTTACTGATAAATTCCTCAAACAAATTCAATCATTTTGGTCTGCTATAGAAAGACGTATCTGTGTTACTTTTCATTTTTAGGCTTGCAATAATTTTCAAACCGGATGCAGTTAGAACTGGCATTAATTTCTGGTAAAGTTCAAATACAAGCTCTGTTTTTTAAGGTTTGTTTTGGGTGGCAAAGGAAATTCTGTGAGTTTCCTGAATGTCAGCTTACAATAGGGCTTTAAGGTAGAGGTTTTTGTTAGTAAAATACATCACAAAAACATTTTTTTGTAGCAGTTAACTCCACTACCACTGCAATCATCATAGTTTTATTCAGAACAATATTCCCAGAGGGCAATTTATTAGGGCATCACGAATGACAAGTGGGGATAGTGACTGTGAAGATGAGATTAGATTTATCACATCGCTATTTAAAGCAATAGGTTATAATATGCTAAGTTTGGATAAAACAGCTCATGAAACTTGTTTAAAGAAGAATGATAGTTTTGGACCTATATTAATAAAATAATTTAAGAAACAGTCATCTGAAGTTAATATATGTAGGGAGAATTTGAACTTGGTACCCAGATGTTGTTTAGATATGTCAGTTGATAGTCATAGTATCAAGGACATTATCAGCAAAAACTGGAAAATTATAGAAGGTAATAATGACCTGTTTGATGTATTAGGAGGTCATCCATCCTTAGTATATAAGAAAAATATAACTATAAAACAGTTACTGCAGAATGACGGCACAATAATTTTTCCACCTGTCACTAAGAAATGTTTAGGCACTTTCAAATGCAATACTCACAACGCCTGTCAATTTATATATGAAGGACCGTATATTTCGTTAAGACATTTGGAAAATACAATAAGAATCCAAGGCAGGTTCAATTGTTATTCTAAGGGAATAGTTTATATTGCAAAGTGCTCTGCTTGTTCTAGTTTTTATATAGGTATAACTACCAGGAAAAGAATAAAGGAGCACATCTATGCTTTTAAGGTGCTAACAGTGCCCTTTATATACATTCAGTCAAGTGCATAAATACAAATACTTTTTTTTGCTGTTCTGGAGCAGATATGATGGATATAAGAGGGGTTTACTATAAAAATCAAGTGGAGTCTAAAGAGACATAATGGCAAATTAGATTTTTTTGTTAATTGAATTTTTAAAGTGTTTGATTATTTTTGTATTTGAAGTTGTGTTTAAATGTTGGATTTTAACTTTTAATGTACTTCTGAAAAAGTCAATTTTCTTGATGAAAGTAGTTATTAAAATATTTTATGATAAAGTGTTGTTTCACTTCATTTTTTCTGAGCATAGACAAGTGGTTTTCATTTTATTTGTTTATTGTTTTTTTTAGAGCCGCGGTGGTGCAGGGGTTAGCGTTGTCACCTTACATAAAGAGATTCTGCCATTCGATTCTCGGCTGGAGTGCCTTCTGTGTGGAGTCTGCATGTCCTCCCTGAGGTTGAATGACATTTAAAGACATGCAGGTAGGTGTGTGCATGAATGGGTGTGCCTTCTTTGAAGGTTGGGCATTGGGCTGGCAACTCAGCAATGTAAAAATCCACTGCCAATCATTAGCAGACCGGAGTTCTGCTGTGGCAACCCCTAACCGGGAAAAAGCCGAAAGATATTACTTATTGGTTTGCTACTTTTTAGGATTTGTTTCCAGTTTATGGCTGCATTTGTGAGTTTTTCTCTGGATTTCTCAATGGTGTGTGGTCCCGAGAATCAGCTGTTAAATTTAACCCTGCATTCCATTCCTGAGAGTCAGGATAAGATGCTACAAGACTTGATGGATCTCTTAGAAGAAATGCAAAAGTATTTGAATGTATTAGCAGAGCAGAAGAATTCCAATGGCATAGCAAGAATGAAGCGGCACAAAGGTTTTAATGAATCCTTTTATGGAGGTGAGACAGTTATAGAAGTTCAACAAATGGCTAAAAATACCAGCACTTATGTTAATCCCAGTTTTAAAGATGTGGCAGCAGTTTTACAGTATAACTATGATCCATTCCAAGGTATTAATGTTCAACAAGATGGACATTTGGATAGACACAATACAAAAGCTATTTTTATCAAATTGGAAATGAATCTTAAGAATTTTCTGGATGTTTCTTTAGAGAACAAATACTTTGAAAATTGTATTAAAATGGGAATAGTAACAAAGGGGTTATGTTTTTCAAAATTTCCTAATGGGATTGCAACAGTCCCTACTCTGACCAGTAATCAAGGAGCCTCACTCCTCACCACTGACATTGGTGAGGGACAGCCACTAGTAACAAAAATGGATACACACAGTATTTTCAGATGCAGCTCTATGCACCAAGCACAATTTCACTTAAGAGCACATAGGGATCACATCCCAGATCTGGGGCTAAACACTCTCTCTCTCCAGGCACACACACACACACACACACACACACACACACACACACACACACACAGACACACACACACACACACACACACACACACACACACACACACACACACACACACACACACACACACACACACACACACACACACACACACACACACACACACACACACACACCTGGGAAATACTGGCACAGATTTACCAGCTATTCTCCCTCTGCCCAGACCATAAGGTAATTACAATGTCACCAATCAGCTACTCTAAGGCTCTTACAAGGGTACCCAATTATACTGTGTAAAATTAACACTAATACAAATGGTACAGTTTGACCAATGCAGCAAGGCTTTCAAGAGTGGCCACAGTGTCACTAAAATAAGTATAAGTACTCTTAAGATGTTAAATGTATTCAGTAAAAGACCAACCAAAATGAAATGTATAGAAATATTTAATAAAATAGAAAACATGAGAATACCAAATATCTTGTTACAATAAACACCAGAGTTTCAGTCACAGGAGATATAAAAAATAACACAGATTCACACAGATGCAGAAAAACAATACTTAATTAATCTTGCTATATTTTCCTGAATGATTAAAGAATTACTGTTCCCTAGTTAAGATACTTATTACAGCAAGGCAAGATGAGGTGTGTGGTTGTGTGAGATATCTGTAAGAGATCTTTCCTGTCAGGTTCTAGATGATAAAATGTTGCTGCAAGAGTTCCGTCATATCTCTTCTAATATCTAAAGAATCTTTTCAGGGCTGGTTGTAGAATGACATCATATCTGGTCACCTGATTGTGGTACAATACACACCCAGAACTTTGGAAGATTTGTTGCAGCATCTGAAAGCTAGAAAATTATTTCAAAAACGTTCACCCTTTCAAGGTAGCAATTAGTTTACCCCTATGGACAATACATTAAGATTCCTAATCCTGGTTTTCCCAGATATTTTTGTCTTTGGCTGCAATCAGACCTGTAAGCTAAAATCTTTATGGCCTACACCGACCCATTTAATTTTCAACCTAGTTTCCAAAATTATCTGGACTGAGATTAACCTCTTCCCTTCCAAAATTCTCTGTTAAAACATATACATTTAATAAGTTTAAATAATACTGTCTGACATGCATGTATATCTCTTTACTGTCCAGCAGCACCCACTGTTGATGCATTTTTAACACAAGCAACTTTACAAATATACTTTTAACACAACCATCTGTACAAATCAGTGTGATAGTCAGATGACAAAAAATACTTTACAAAACTCCAGTTAGCTATAATGACATATGTTATATAAGCACTGCCCTACTCTCCCTAGCACAGATGCCACTACCTGATATCATCAGAGGGATTACTATGGAAGACATATTTTTTTTTCATGAATTGATTAGATTTTTAAATAAATCTGGTTTAGAATTTCTGCTTGTTAAAAATAATTGCTCTATTCTGGAAAAATTGAAAATTAACATTGAGAAAATTGATGGTGACTTAATAGATTTATTACAAGGACACCCTGATTTGTGCAATGAATACGACAATATCATTGTTGTAGTTGATAGATATTAGAAGATATGCACAAACAGAAGAAGGTAGCCTGAGATCTATTAGCCTATGAGTCTTGAACTGCCTATGTTTTGAACTTAAGCAGGTCTCAAAAAGACTATAAAATGGGCAGTAATAAGGCTATGAATCTTTCAAATAATATTATTTATGGTACCAATAAGAACTTGAAAATGCTTGTTTCTTTAAAACCAGCAGGCAGTTCACTGGAAAATGACACAATGGTTGAACCAGTGGTGAGGCAAATGGATGCTACAAGAGGTGCTGTTAGTGGGTTTATTTATACACCTCTAGATTTTCCCAAGCTCCCTTTATAGTCTCCAGGTACTAGTTCTTCCTCAAATAATGATAACTTTGATGTTCCTTCAAAAAACTTCAATTGGGGAAAGGTGAAGAACTACTCAAATCAAAACAGGGACAGGAGCAGGGGAGAAGGAGTAAAAGAAGTGTCAGAAAACTGTGAGTTCCAGTATTAAAATCTTTAACTTATCCGACTATAATTTATATGACTTTCATCACAAGGTTCTGGATCTTGGTATGAATTTCATTCCATGTCATAGAGCAAATTTAACAAAGACCATTCTTGAACCTAAGCTTTTTACTAGAAAACTTAATTTAATGTATATGTTGAAGGATATTTATATCAGTAGGAATTTGAGCAAACCTTCCATTTATAACCCAGTTTGCACCATACATTAAAAACTTTTGAACAGTTTTGTGAAAGAGACATGAGACAGTCATTAAATAAAAATGGTATTAAACCATTTTTTTTAATTTGAACATGGATGAAAGAAAAGTATTAAATGAATTATGAAGTTTGAAGCAATTATGGTTTATGAGGGAAGACAAGGGGGCAGGGTAGTCATCATGAATGTTGTTACTTATATTTTAGCTACAGAAAAGATGTTAAGTAACACAAAAGAGTATCTTGAAGTTACATTAAATGATATACAGAAAAGTTACAAATACATTCAGAGTTGTTTATATGAGTTCTTCATGAATGGTGACATGAATTTGGAGTTATTTCATTTTTTTGTCTATGTAAAATTTGAAGGTAGGTGTGCTTTTTGGCATACCAAAAATCCATAAGACCATTACAAACTCCCCTTTTAGGTCTACAGTGTCTGCTCAAAATGAAAGTACAGAAGGTATTTATTTCATTGTTTTTAGATTCCATTCTCAATCCAATTGCTCAGCAACTTTCATCATATACCAAAGACTCCTGGGACATTTTGGAAAGTATAAGGATCTTTGATGTAAGCTTTAAGTTTCAAGAAGCTAAAAATTTTATGTTAACTGTTGACGTCATGTCACATTTCACTACAATACCACAACAGGAAGGTATTAAGTACGTCAGGTTATTTTGAATAAATATACTGATACTGATAAAGGTTTAATCAACTTTTGTTGTGTCCAACTTGAGATGTTATTGCAAAAAACAACTTTTTTCTCTTCAATAGAAAATATTATAAGCAGCAAAAAAGTGTCGCAATGGGGTGTACTGTAGCTCCAGCCTTTACCAGTTTGGTAATAAGATGGTGGGAGATGCAAGTTCTACTGACCATCAATTATTTTAATAATATTATTTTTTATAGAAGGTTCGTAGATTAATTGTTTTTAATTTTTAATGATGAAACTAAAGATTATTTGGGTTTTATAGAAAGTTTAAATAAAAGCTCATTTTTTTTTAAGATTTGTTCCAGGTGACAAAGGAAATTCTGTGAGTTTCCTGGAGGCCAACTTAGAATAGGTCTTTAAGGCAGAAGTTTTTGTTAGTAAAATACATTGCAAAATACTTTTTCTAACAGTTACCTCCACTACCATCCTAGTTTTATTAAGAACAATATTCCTAGTCAATTTATTAGGACCTCTTGTAAGACAAGTAAGGATAGTGACTTTGAAGATGAGATTAGATTTATCACATCCCTGTTTAAAGCAAGAGGTTATAATATGCTTAGTTTGGATAAAACAGCTCATGAAATTCATTTAAAGAGGAGTGATAGTTTTGGACCTATATTAATAAAATGATTTAAGAAAAAGTCATCTGAAGTTGATATAGTTAGGGAGGATTTAAACTTGGTACCCAGATGTTGTTTAGATATGTCAGTTGATAGTCATAGTGTCAGGGACATTATTAGCAATAACTGGAAAATTATTGAATGCAATATTGACTTGTTTGATGAATTAGGTCATCCATCCTTAGTATATAAGAAAATATTACTATAAAACAGTTACTGACGAATGACAGCACAATAATGTTTCCATCTGTCACTAAGAAAAGTTTAGGCATTTTCAAATGCAACACTTGCAATGTCTGTCAATTTATATATGAATGGTCGTATATTTCATTAAGACATTTGGAATATATGATCAGAATCCCAGGCAGGTCCAATTGTTATTCCAATGGCTTAGTTTATATTGTGATGTGCTCTGGTTGTCTTAGTTTTTATACAGATATGATTACCAGGAGTCTAGGCAAAAGAATAAAGGTGCACATCTATCTATCTATCTATCTATCTATCTATCTATCTATCTATCTATCTAATTAAAATTAAAGCTACTAATAATGTCCTATATAGACATTCAGTCAAGTGTATACAATGCAAACATTTTTTATTTGCTGTTTTGGAGCATGTTTGGAGGGATATGAGAGATGGTAACTATAAAAATCAAGTGGAACGTACAGAGACAGAATGCCAAATTAGACTGGGAGCAGATCAACTGCCAGGGTTAAATGAAACCATCAATATTAAGTGTTTTCTCTGAACGTAGATTAGCCATCTAACAATGAGTTAAAAGATGATTTTTTTTGGTAATGGAATTTTTAAAGTGATTTATTTTTATTTATTTATTTTTGTATTTGAACTTGTATTTAAACGTTGGATTTTTAACTTTGAATATATTTAAGAAGAAGTCAATTTACTTGACAAAAGCAGTTATTAAAATATTTTACCCTAAAGTGCTGTTTCAGTTTGTTTCTCTGAGCACACACAAGTGGTTTTCATTTTATTTTAGTGACAATTAAATAGAGAGTAAACCTTTATTGAGCGCTTTCGTTTTCTAAAATAAAAAACTTCATCAGAATAAGGCAAATACAGAAAAACAATAACTGACCCAACTTATATAACACTCTTAATCTCATGTGTTAATTATCAATCAACTTAAATGTATGAGCCTCTAAAACACACATACAGACAATAAATATACTCCTTAATAATAGGTAAATACAGAATAATAACATCTAGAATTTAAATAATACTACTTATTACTTATTATTAGGGAGTATATTTATTGTCTGCATGTGTGTTTTAGAGGCTTATACCTTTAAGTTGACTGATAATGAACACTTATGAGATTAAGAGTGTTATATAAGTTGGGTCAGTTATTGTTTTTCTGTATTTGCCTTATTCTGATGAAGTTTTTTTATTTTAGAAAACGAAAGCGCTCAATAAAATACTGTCTGTGGATCCTGGTTTGCTTCTTCCTGCATCATTTTATTCAGTTTGTTGTTCTTTTTATATGTTTAGAGAGTAAACCTTTATTTGAATAATTTCTTCTAATCTTTAAAATCTATTCATTTGTTTTTCAGGTACATCATTTAATGTAGTGTAGGGATGAAGGCAGATACACCCTGTCCTGGTTATCATAACTCAGAGGACACAAAAATGGAAGTTCATACTCAAGATTTCCAGCCAAACAAAGGACACATACATTCACTTACACCAATTAATCTGTCTCACATGAAACATCATGCCACAGATTTGGAAAACTGCTTTAATTAAACTCCTCCCAAAGCAGCCCAACCCAAAATATACCTCTTTTTTCCATCCAACAGCCATCCTCTCAACTTGCAACAAACGTCTAAACAAGATAGTCTACATCCTGCAGCATCACCTGCTCTCTTCCAAATAACATGGATGCTGGCCTGGACAAAGTACTATGGCAGTGCTTTGGTCCTTAGCTGATGGCATCCAGCAAATCACTGCTAGTGGCCTTCTTACAGGTGTCCTATTTATAAACCTGATAAAGACATTTGACTTCATTGACCCCTATCTTCTGCAAAGCAAACTAATGGAAACTGGTATCAGTCCAGAAACCACTCTCTGGCTTAAAATCTTACTCACTGAAAGACATTTCAGAGTTAAATAAAGATCCTCCTAATGAAATCTGCACCTGTTACCAGAGATGGACAGCAAGGATCCATTCTTGCCCCTCCTCTTCACAATAATTATTAACAAACTTACTTGTGACCGCCCCTATATCTAACACATCCTCTATGCTGATCACATGATTATTAACCAATCAGGTGACCCTCATGCCATCACTACATCCCAACTCCAGTCTGACTTACATGAGCACCAGCAATGGCTCATTAACTATAAACTACTTCACAATGCCTCCAAACCCAAAACTATGCTTTTCAAAAATCCACAGAAAATTCACCAAGCACCTGACTCTTTATCTTTGACTTACACAACTATTAGACAGAAATAGCCTCCATCTTCAGATACTTAGAATACCTAGGATTGTGGCTTGATCAGTCACTGAACTTCTATTTCCATGTAGACAATGAGCAAAAATAAAACCCCACCTCTTCTGGGCCAAAAAGATCTCCCCTTTTTTGTACCAACCAGACAGAGCAGCCATCCACATAGGAGTTCCCCTTTCTCAGCTTGAATATGGAATTTTCATTTTCATTACTGCCTCCAAGAAAAACACTGCCACACTCCAGACAATCTCTAACAGTATCTGCCACTTTATTACAAACTTACCTCTCTGTGAGCATCACTGTATCACCCTAGAAAAAAAATAAAGATCTAATGTACTGTTACGATCCCAACTTTCAAATTACTCCAACTTTTGACAGTTACTCACCTTCCAGTTAAACCTCATAAAAATCCTCCTAATAAAACCTGAAATACGACTCACAAGCCACCCCAACTCTCATTACCCCAGAACCAAAATTCACAGCACTGCACATGCATTCTCCTCCTAAGCACCTACTGTTTGGCAAACTCTCCCCAATCACATAAAGGAAGTCAATACTTATTCCAAATTCAGAATGCAATTCAAAAAGTGCTTCGTCATCCAAGCCAAATATTCTTGTTTTATTATCACCTATTACACTATCCCTAACTCCTTTCCAAGTCTCTTCTCCTCTCTCATATTCAATGACGTTTGACCAAGTTTAGAAACTAATGGATATTTTGTATGTTACACACTGCTTGTTCACTAGAATGTGCATGTGCATGTGTGTGTGTGTGTGTGTGTGTGTGTGTGTGTGTGTGTGTGTGCACATGTGAGTATGTGGTGTGTATGTGTGTATGTTATGGAATTGGTCTGAACTGTTCTGTCATTGCTTATATTTCTGTATTTTTTGTTTGTGAAATGTTTTATAGTTCACCTGGGCTGAGCCACATTTGCCAATATTGATCACAGCACTACCCTGGTAAACAACTATTAATCAATGAATGAATGAATCAATCAATCAGTCTGTGCACATCCTTGACATGCAAAGAAAACCATTGCATCCACCAAAATTCAACACAAATACAGTGAAATGTGTAGAGTCACATACTAGGTACCCTAGCAAACAAGTGAACCGGAAAACCAAGCACTGTGATACAGCAGTACTAACCACTACTCCATTCTGCAACTTACTTTTTAAAAACACTGTTAATTTGATTTTCTCTTTATACTCTGTGGTACTGTTCCATGTTGGTACTACACAGCTGTACTGTTAAGGCTCACTGCATAAATTATATCAGGCAGCAGTGTGACATGGTGCAGGTGATGAGGTTTGCTTCAGTAGCTCATTGGTACCATGCTTGATTCTTGCTCCTGTTCTACTGCAAAATGAAGACACTGATGTAAGTATTTGCATTTACTTCTGTAGCATGAGTGATGCCTTCTCAAACAGACCATACACTCTCATGTAATCCGTGTATCATTCACAGGTAATTGCAGAAAACCCCATACATAAAGGGGAGAATGTACAAATTTTATACTGATATTGATGGAAGATCTGGATTGAACTCTGAACCCTAGATCTGTCAAGTAGTGATCTTACTCACAGAGCCACTTTGCTGCGCATTATGCACATCCCCTCCCTGTGATTGCCTAGATAAGTGGGGGAACAAGCATATACAATGATAAATTACACACTGCACTGACTACATATGGGCTGCCCAGAAGTCTGGAAAATAAAAAAATGCTGCATCATTGCTTATTATTTACGATCCTGTTTTCTTTCATATAATGTTACATTATTTGATTTTTTACAGCACTGTCCCCAAAAGGGATCAGATGTCCTAGACAATAAATATATCTTTTCTGACATGGACTATTATGTTAAGTTAGGCATTCATAGTTAGAATGTAAAACAGAGGGTATACAAAGCACATATTTCTAATAAACACATATTTGTTTCTTTAGCATGACTTCTTCAGACAGAGAGAATGGATGCCTAAAACCTAATAAAAACATCTGCTAGTAAGAGTTAGGGGGACTGGATTCAGTTGTATGACCTTGATCCTTGGAGACTTCTAAGATCTTTGCAAATGTGCATCATATATTATTTTCTTGTCGATTAACTTAATTTTTCTTCTTGCAGCATTTTATAACTATGAAAGAGCCCATTCATAAATTACCAGCATCTGTAATAATACCATGCTGGTCACGGTGGTAAAGAATAATGTAAGATAAACACAAGCGGAGCACACATTTCTGAAAAAGGAAGAATTACCTATATATTATAACTCTTTATACAGCTTATAACCATTTCTTTAATAGGCATTTCCTACATTCGTGTGTGTGTGTGTGTGTGTGTGTGTGTGTGTGTGTGTGTGTGTGTGTGTGTGTGTGTGTGTGTGTGTGTGTGTGTCTGTGTGAGGGCAGTTGTGTCATAAAATTTAAAATAAAGCCAAAGCCAGGAACATTTCTGAGCAGGAAACTGAAGAGAGATATGTTTTTAAACTGGGTCCCAACAGTTTATAGTGGCTGTTTGAAGACATTAGGGGGAAAAAGCACATCTCAAACAACTGCATAACTTACATCCTGGTACAAATAATTATGATGGCACAGTTCACCACTAAACTTATGTGTAGGAAATGGTTGCTGTGTTTACACAGAGGTAATAAATAAATGAATTACAGAAAATGGCTAAAATATCATATGTGTGGACTCTACATTTCAATTGTAATAGTAAGATAAAATACCAATCAAAATATATTTCAGTACATGTAGGATTCTAAGGGCTGGCAGATAACGTACACTGTAGCCGAGAGAAATGAGCCTTCACTTAGATGTCACTTTTAAAGTCCTGATGGGTGCTGTCTCAATGATAAGGACATATTAATTCTGGCAAGGCTTAGAAATAGGTTCAGGCTGCTGGTGGGATGGCATTATGGATAAGATTTAAGCATATTGGCTGCTGGCATAATGCTTAAGAGTGTACATCACAGATAAGAGGTACAGGGTTTGATTCTCACTAAGGGGAAATCAGCTAGGCTTAAAATAGCCAACAAAGGCAGTTAATCTAGTACTTATCTGTGAACCTATGTGACATTTTATGGGGGGAGCTAGACCTTGCTACTGTCTGTGAGGAGCTATAGTGTGCTGAATTTGCTATGAGCAGAAAGCACCATTGCTGTCTAGGATGGGTAAGCATACAAAAAATCATGGCAAAGGCTTCTTCCTGTTTTCTTCAGATTCTACTATTATCTGGCTTGTGTAGCAATACAACCGCCCTTTTCAACACGCTGTAATCTGTCTCATGTGCCAGAAGATGACATTTACTTATGTCCAAGAACGATCTTTCAGGGGGATTTACTTTTGGATGCAGTTTGATATGGGAACAGCAGTGTAGGAAATAGATAATGACATTTGTCAGCTATGACCAGACTCTGCATAAAGCATCATATTCAAAGCAGTGTTGGATCAGCCTACTGCAGCAGGAATAAAAGCATAATGTATTAAAAGAAAGGGTTAGATGGTACCTTTAAATCCACCTAGAGCTCCTCACACAATTTCATAAAAATGGGTATCCAACAAAGCCAACTATTCATTGAGATATCAAAGCTGATAGTGTTTTTGAATCACTTTCCTATTACTGTAATAAGAATGAAGCCATATAAAACAAATATCAGGACTGAACAGTAGCAAAAGGAGTCCAATTTAAACATCCGAAAGGAGGAGTACTTTGGTGGTATTTTAAGGAACATCATAAATGATGCATTGTGTGAATAAAACTTAGTAAGGAATACTTCAGAAGACTTAAATTAATCCTGAAAACAGCACTGACATCTAGGAATAAAATCCAAGCTATAAACGAATTTGCTCTTTCTGTCCTATTTTACAGTTTTGGAGTGACTGACTGGCCCCAAAATGTGTTGGATAGATTAGATAGGAAAACAAGAAGGATGCTTCATGCTCACCAAATGATTTATAAAAATCAGTGCATACCAAGATTATATATTCCCCATTCCGCAGGAGGGATGGGCCTCCTTGAAATTGATTACGTGTATAGATCTGCAATTGTGGGACTCCAAACATATCTGCTGACCTCACAAGATCCAAACTTAGTGAAAGCTTTGAAACATGAGGAGAATAAATCTAAGATGATGTCTCTGCTTAATCTAGCAGAAGCACATCGGGGTCAAGCAGGAATGGAAATCAAACTAGAAGTAGATAAAAAATTGCAGCAACTGAATGTGCCAAAAAACAAAAGAAAGAATATAAGGTGAAGGACCAGATGAGAAGGCAAGAAATATGGAAAATGCATAAATATAGCTGCAAGTATAGAAAACTTCTGGAAGAACCTCATGTTGATCAGGAATGAACACAGGAATGGTTAAGGAGAGGTAAGTTCAAACCAAGAGATGAAAGGTTAATATTGGTGGCCCAACATAGGGGGCTGCATACATGTTGGTTTACAAAGTTCATTGAACATGTGGGAGAAACAGACAAATGTAGGTTTTGTAAAACTGAACTGGAAACAGTTGCACACCTCGATGTTAGTTGCAACACACTAATGGCAGAAGGACTGTATACTGAAAGGCATAATAATGTGGGAGACTGTTGCACTGGGGATTGTGCAAACATTATGGTATTGAAGTGGCTGAAAAACACTGGAAACATGAGCCACAAAGCATCATAGGAAATGAAGAAGTCTACATCACATGGGATCATCCATTACCAACAATTCAAAAGATAGATGCTAGAAAACTGGATATAGTGGTCCAAGAAAAGAAGGCAAAAGTAGCATTGATCATTGAAATCGCCACACCCAGTGACTACAGTGTCTTGCATACAGAGATACACAAAGTCATAAAATATCAGGATTTGCAGGAAGAAATGAGCGCAATGTGTAAGAAAGGTACCCAGACAGTTCCTATAGTAGTAGGAGCAACGAGTCTCATAAAAAAGAATCTACATTCGTATTTAGATATGCTACCAATGCATGTAACTCTGTACGAACTGCAGAAGGAGTCATTACTGGGGAGATTGCGGTTGCTGCAAAGAGCACTTTTGGCTAATGCCAAAGATTGAAACAATACTAATTTCATGAACTTTAATCGTACTTTGATTTAGGAATGGGTCCATTTCCATCATGGTATTAGAAACCCAAAAGATTTGGAGAAATTAAAAAGTGTGTTTATCCACTTTTGGTGATATCTGACCACAGAATGATAACATCTTTTTGTGCCAAATATAAATACATCCTCCATCCCCAACTGCTGTTTGAGGCAATAAAAACTTATTCCCCAAATAGTTACATTGTCCCGTGCTGGTAGATAAAGCTTACAATGTTACACCTACTGCTTTTTCCTACAAAGGACACTTACTCTGTAACAACTTGGAGGAAACTGGATGACTCCTCCTTTGAATAGATTGTTTTGCTTAAAAGAGCTGGTTTAAGTGATAATTTCACATATGCGAAGTATGGTTGATTGAGATAATAATCATAACAGTGATTCAAGAGAGAAAAGTATTTTGCGAAGTATTCATTTTCTTATGGACTTACTCACCAATGAAGTTTAGTAGATCACAGAAACTTTTTTTTTTCAGCACTACTATTCCTGTGTGGATCCAATACATGTTTGTGACAATGAGCTCCTAATACAGCCTACGTCCTTCATATAAGTTACACTTTTAGAACCTTAATTCCCTTAAAATTCAGACAGACAGCAAAAGCTGTGGTTAGAGCAATCTTAGTAACAGCCAGCAGGAACGTCACTAGGTCAACTGGTACCCTAGGCAAAAGGGCTCCACGGCGCCCCCCACCACACCACCAAGTGCTCCCATCCTGGTCTACCTACATCAAATAAATACTGGAAAAGCACCCCTGCTAGAGTGGCACCCTAGTCGGTCGCCTAGTTGGCCTATGCCTAAGGCCAGCTATGACAGCCAGCACACTACATACAATGTTAATGGATTAAGAATAGAGCTCATGTAGAGGAAAGTTCCGGTTAAAATAACAGTGAGATTCCAAATTAATAACTCTAGCAGGAGCAGGGTACAGTGGGTGACAACCCGTACAGTTCAAATGAAATCTCATGCATAGCTCTACTTTTGTGGTCAATATCTCACACAAAGGGGAAAAAACAGCCTACCTACCTAGCAACTTACCTATACTGACCATTTTGTAAACTTCTAGTAAACAGACTTACTAGTAAGCAATTTTAGCTGGAAACAGAACAGATAAACCAACAGCTTATTTGTGCTAAGGATTGTTTTGCTGTCTTGTAGCATGCAGTTGACATCCAGCATTATATGCCTACTTACATGACCGAAGATTATGAGTGGGTTGTCAATGCTGTGTTATTGTGTGAGGCACAGACGCCAAGAATCTCACCTCGAAATTAAGCTCAAGTAGTGAATCTTGGCGTCCATGTCAAGAACTCATAATATTAGGTTAGCATCAGCAACCCACTTATAATTCTTTGTAGTACATGTAGCTTTATCTGCTCCATGTACTACTAGCTAAAGTAAAAAAAAAAAAAAAAGCGCTAAATTTTTTTTGTTTTTTTAAAGCCATAAAGCACTTAGCAAGCACTGTCAGAAAGGCAGTGTAACTCAGTCCATTATGTTTGCACTCACCTTCAGTGCCTCTCCACTATCTAGATTTGTGCTGGGTCTGTTCTTCATAAAGTCTGTGGTTTTCAAACAAATTATTATGGATTGAGAGCACTAAATAATGAACTACATTTAGGTTTCTCACCATGTCTTTCAGAAAATTAGGCAAACACACATCCTGTTGTTGTAGTAACTTTCTAAGTTTAGAACAGTAAGTCAGGGAGATGTTATTGATGCTGTCTATTGTACTGGCAGATTGTACTGCCTAGCCCAAGACCCGACCTTAAGAACTTTAGCAGTGGGTGCTTAACCCGTGTTAAGGTCGGGTTTCACTCCACTCTAGCACTTAACTGATTTGTCTTTCTTCAAATATCAGAGCATAAACAGCACACTCCATGCACCATGTTTTTTTCACAAACACACAAACACTCTCAGGAGGTGTGTACCTTAATATTCTAGCCCCACGTGTGCTTAATGCAGGAGACATTCTACAAATAATTTGGCCAACAGGCTGAGACTCAAAGCTTTTAGTATGTTATAGTATTCACCATGTACATTCCACTAGGTGTCAATCTATGCAAAAGGTCCTTGTTAAAGATATAGAAGGTAGGGCCATGCTGGTCAGGAGCTGCTTAAACAGAATTCGATGTACACTTGGCCTAACAAGTAAAAATATTTTCTCATAGTCTTTATTGAAAACTGCTTGAACCAACTCTTACCACCACTTATTACTACGTGTGGGGGGTCTCAAATAATATGCCAAAGCTGAGATGAGATTGTTCCTCTCAAGTCAACAGGACCAAGTAAAGAAACAAGGAGATCTTATAGAGTTCTGTTGTTTACTAGAAATGTTTGATACCTGGAAAATAAACTTATGTCCTGTCAACAGCTGCATAAATTAATTAGGTAACTGGAATTTAAACTGTTCTTTCAAGTAATGATACAGCTGTGCATTGTGAATAGAACTGCTTTCTCACACAATGGTTCCTATCAGGAGCTGTATTACCTCATTTTGAAACCGAATTCTCTATATGACCTAAGCAGCTTAGTTTAAAAGAAGGAAACAGCAAGTTCTGATTTGAAAACACTGAGGACTGCTATTCTTTTCATGTTTGTCTGGACTATTGTTTGTAATCGAGGAAACCACTAAGTTGCAGAGAAATCTGGACCAGGGCTACTATACTGTCCATTTTATTTTAGATTTTGGATATGATGAACATTAATTAAAATTGGAAGCATTAAAGCATTTCCCAAGGAATGTAAAAAAATGAAAATACAACGGGCTGGATTCACGAAGGCTTGCACGGAGTCTAAGAGTAGTGTAAGACTCCATGCAGCCTTCGCGATCCAGGAACAGCCCAAAGTCCGTGTAAGAGACAAGCTAAAACGGCTCTTACACGGAGTGGGCGTGGATAAGCTAATCACCTCACTTGCAGCCGAATAGCATGCAAATGAGGATGATTAGCGATCCAGGAAGCCCAGAACAACTGAGTACGTTTCTGCAAAAACTGCAATGGAGCCATGTCAGCTCCAAATAAAGGGTGCATATGTGTCAGGCAGCATGCCAATGGCCAAATATGTGGCCATTGGCAAAGTAACCTGATGCAAATATAATAAAAATATAATTTTTTTTTCGGCGATTACCGATGTTTAAACCCAGCGCAGCCCCGCGCAAACGGGCTGCGCTGTATAAAACATAAAAACGAAGGTTTTAAACCCACAAATGTGGGTTTTATGCAATACATGGAATGTCAATGCAGGGACCAGCAGACCAAAACCAACATGGCCACCGTGTAGTGGTTGCTAAGGGGGGAAGCTGAGTCTAAGAGATGTAACTAAGCATTAGTAGGCAATCTGATGCAAATGAGTGTTAGGATACTGAATTCCACTGTCACATAGCAAATGAGCACAGTCTGAGTAGTGTAAGAGTTACAGAAGGGGGAGGAACAGAGTAGGAGATAGGTGACATCACAGGGGGGAATGGTAGAAAGAAATGCAGTTCATTGGAGGTCAGAGTTACATGACAGATGTCAGACAGATATCATGGAAAGAGGTGTGCCACTAAATAAGCATGAGAAAGTCAAGAAATGGAAGGTGTACACTGTTGCCTACACCAAAGTTTCTTGCTGGATGTGTATGCGCATGTGTGCGCGCCATGAAGCGCGAGTAAGGCAGTGTGCGCGTATGTAAGGCAGTGAGCGCGCGTGTAAGGCAGACTGAGCATGTGGGAGCATGTTGGGAGATGTTTAACACCGTTTGCGTGGGCGTGCACGAGTTTTAATCCAAATAAGCAGATTCTGAACTGTGTAAGTATGTGTGCGTGCGTGTAAGCCACTGTGAGCGTGTTTCTGCTGGTTTACACATGGCTCCACCCTGAGGAAACAGAAAGGAAAAAGGAAGCAACAGATTTAGTAGGAAGCTAGCAGGGAATACTGCTGGAGCTAGCAGGTGAAAACAATTAGATGCAGGCAAGTACACAGGCAGAATAGTAGCCCAGCCCAGCACTTAAAACTCTGCAAACAGCAGTGCAGGATGTTTCTCTCAAGAGACACTGCAAGACAGGAGTTAAGTTATCAGAAGTGAAAACTGAAAAAGCTGAACTCAGAGCAGAAATGTTAGGGGCTGCCATAGCTGTCATAATGAGACATAGGCGACTTGCTGAGGGTGGTGACAATGCAGATGCTGCCAGACAACCCACAGTGAGGAGACAGAGAAGAGTGTACAGGCCCAGGGTCACCTACCACGGGTTACATGAGCTGGAGATAGTAGAGCGCTATAGAGTGGACAGAGACCTCCTGCAGCAAATAGTGGAGCTGTGCAGGCCACGCCTCACACACAGAACCAACAGAGAGGAACCCATCCCAGTGGAAACCAAGGTATGTGTTGGCCTAAGAATACTAGCAACAGGTACCTTCCAGAGACCAACTGGTGATATGATGGGGATATCACAGGCATCAGCCTCCAGGGTACTGCACCAGTTCCTGGATGCCATGTCAGCACATGTCGGTGATCATGTATATTTCCCCAATGCCCGTGAGGTATTGGCCAGCAATATGCGTCTCTTCCAGCAAATAGCGGAATACCCTGAGGTAGTGGGTGCAATAGACTGCACGCACATACGCATCAAAGCACCAGCCGGTGAGCAGGGTAGGGCATACATCAACCACAAGGGCTTCCCCTCCATCAACTGCCAGGTCGTGTGTGATGCCCAGGGCATAATAATGAATGTGTGTGCTGGCTGTCCTGGGAGCTACCACGATTCCCACATCTGGCATTTGACGCAGCTGTACCAGACATTTGCCAATGGGGACATCCCCATGGACACCTAGTGGGGGATGCAGTTTATGCACTGGAGCCGTGGCTGATGACACCCATCAGAAACGCATACACACCTGAACAGGAACGCCATAATGAGGCACACGCACAAACACGTAATGTAATAGAGCGTGTGTTTGGGCTGCTCAAGTCACGGTTCCGATGTCTGGACACATCTGGTGGAGCCTTGCAGTACACACCAACTACATGTACCCAAATTGTCATGGTATGTGCTATGCTACATAATATGATCTTGCGAAAACAGCTGCAGCAGGACCAGCATAGAGCCGGGCCAAACAGCCCCCCACCATTGCCAAGGCCATCACAGGTAGAGCGTGACTCGGAGGAGGAACAACCTGAGCCTGCCCCAGTAGGCAGAAGGAGGCGTGCCCAGTATGCCCTGGCCTTGGCAAAGAGGCAACGCATAGCACATACACTGGCTCAGTAGGAACCCTGGGAATGATACCCCTCTCTGACTCACTCATATAGTAACAGGGATGCCTAACATGACACAACCTGCTCTTAAACATGTACAGGGAAGTGTAATATGACATCCGACAGAGGCAGCCCTGCAGCACCACCTGAGGCATGAATGCTATGTGTTAAGTAATGCAACACCATGTACTATATGCACACCTGAGGACCCTGACTAACATCCTACCCTCACCAAGCATCATGCCACAACATGACAATGAGATGATCAAGTGCAATAATTGACTGAAGTATCGCAGTTAGTCAAAGGGGATCCAATGTGTGCCAGTCTGGGATGACATGCTGAGCATGACATGATGCACCACCTGCTAGGACTGGCGTGCACCTATCAGTGCAGGCCGTATGGATACTGGCAAAGGCTGTTGTTACCCACAGTGTGCCCTGAATTGGTAAGGCTCAAAACACAAACCTATCTCCATAGGTATCAGAAGGGATAAGAATAAGATAAGGGATAAGTCGAAACAGCAAGATGCATGCAGTCTAAACTCACCCAGTATGGAGAATGTTGATATCTGCGCTGTAACAGAAAACTGAGTCAAGGCTCACAACAGCACCCTAACACTACCAGGTTACACCTCATACTGTGCTGTACAGCCTCAAAACATGGAACAAGCTACAAAAGGAGGGTGACTAGCAAGAATTGTCAAGGATAACCACACCCCATGTTGGTACCACAACAAAAAGCAGCATGAACTAGCCATGGTCAAGTAACAGTGGCTAAAACTGCCCCCCAGTTTATAGCCTGCTACAGACTACTGTCCCAACACCAGGAACTGCACCTGGCCTATGCTGGAATACATGAATATATCAAGTCCTCCAAACCACATTATATTGGGTGACTGAAAATACCCAGACATAGACTGGGAGCATTATACTAGCTCCAACAGTGTAGAACAAAAGTTCATAGAATCCATAAACCAAAAGGCCCAGGAACAATGTACCACTCCCACAAGAGGGGTAAGCATACTGGATGTGATAATCAGCAACATGGGTACTGGATGGCAAGATGAGAAGTGTATTGCTCACTGGTAAAACCAGACCATAGAGTAATCACACTGGATATAAAAATCCTGACCACAGTCCCTGGCCAGAAAACCACAGTGGAAAACATGTGTTAAGCAATATTTGCACTCCTCCAAACTGATGTGGAATCCATTAAAGGTCCTGTGCAGGTGCAAAATATGGGCCACACCTCAGAACCTGTAATACAGCCATTCCATGAACACTGCCAGGAATGCTTGGATTATGCAATCCTAAATTAAAACAAGACACAATGCCATACATGCAGGAATCTGGCATGGTGGACACCAGCCATAACCAAACCATGCAAGAGAATGAGAAAGCTACCACATGATAGAGCAAACATAAACAATGAAGTAATCACTGATCAGTAGTATGGCAATAAATCTGTCCACACATACAATCCACTAAGGCCAGCCACAACAAGTTGAATCTGTAAATCCTGAGGCAATGTTACACCTGCCCCAAGTACACAGACAACCCCCAACTCCACCCAAGAAATACAAATATATGTGAGAGATGCAACCATCTATCCAAACTGGAGGCTGAGCTCCCTCAACTCAGTACTCCCAAAACTATTCAAGAGGAGAAGGTAACCACACACACCACAAACACAGTCCCACATAGACCTATCACAACTGCAAACCAAACACATAAACACAGAAAAACATTCCCGGAGGCACAAATTACAAACACAGCACACCAACAGAGGCCTCTAAAGCAGACACCCAATCAAACAACCTCCAAACATAGCACATGCAACACATAGTACACAAAGCTGGTGTGCCAAACAGTCACAGGCCAGAAGGAGAAACAACATGCCTGATACAGTTGTAATAGGTGACTCCATAGTCAGACACACTGCTGTCCCGCACACCAGACTGAACAAGGGAAAGGGTACAGTAAGCTGCCTGTAGGCTGCCACAATACCACATAACAGAAGTATGCAGGTCACTCCAAAGCAAGTAGAAATATGATGCAGTCATAGTCCATGCTGGTGTGAATGACCTGAGATGTACCTCCCTAGACTACATGAAAAGAGACATAGATGAGCTCTCTGATTATGTAGTCCAGGCCGGTATGACACTCACCATTTGCAGCATCCTACCCTTACCAAGAATAATGCCACAGTACAAACACGGAATGATCAGTCATAGCAAGTGGCACACTTACTGGTGTCATTCCAAGGGGATCCAATGTCTGTCTGCTTGGGATGTCATGCTTGACAAGCCACGCAGCTGTTCTTGGGATGGCTTGCACCTGTTACCCCTGGGCGTCTGAATATTGAATAAGGCCTTTGCCACCTCCATAGAGCCTTTTGTAGGCAAGGCTGAAAAGACTGACCCACCACCCTAGAAAATATAAGTGGAAAGAAACATAAGGGAAATGCTGACCAATGCCAGATGTGTAAACCCCAATATGCATGCTCCCAAGGCCATCCCCAGTATGGAGAACATCGATGTCTGTGCAGTGACAGAAACCTGCTGCAAGCCTCCTGACAGCACACCAGCACTACCAGGTTATACCACGTATCATGTGTCATGGCCCCAAAACCTGGAACAAAACATAAAAGGAGGGTGAGTATCCATATTCAGCACAGACACCCATATGTCCAGGTAACTGACAATGCACAAGGCATTGGAGTCCACCCATGTGCAACTAACTGTAGGCAAGACTGCTGTACAGTCTGTAGTATGCTACAGACCACACTCTCACACACAGGAACCCCACCCAGCCGTCCTGAAGACACTGGACAGTATGAATGTCCCACCAAATACCAAACAAGGTACCACAAATTACCACATAGGTGGTAAACCATTATGTATGGAAGGTGTAACCAGGGACCTAGGGACACAAGTGGACAGTAACCTGTTATGTGACACCCACATTGCCAATGTGGCTAGGAAGACTGTCTACATTTGACACCATATCAGGAAAGGATTCACATCTACATCAACAGAGGTCATTGTGCCCCTATACTGTTCTCTAATCACACCCATAATCTAGTACAATGCCTCATATGGGATGTACCTTACCTGACACCTGCAGCAGTTAGAAAGACCTCAAAGGTACCTCACCAAGAGGATAAAGGGTCTCAAATATTTGTCATATGCTGCCTGGCTGTAGACACCCCAGCTGAATGCAGTCACATACTGCCTACACAGAGGTATTGCATGCCTGTTGTAGAAGGCCATGCCCAACACAGGAGTAATGGACATGCTCCACCCCAGAAAACTCAAATCCATCGGAGCTGTGAGAGTGAGAGATGTCAACCTCAACAAATAATGAAATAGGATGTGCTGGTGGGACAGATACATAATCCAGAGGCTCCCCACACCCTGGACCAGAATCCCACTCCATGTTAGGCACAGCCCCTCACTGACACTCTTCAACAGGAATCTTGCCAAGTGGATGGATGATTGTAGAGTTACACTGGGGGTCTTCACTGTGTCATGTCCAGACAGAGGCACAGCAAAGCAAATCATAAATGGCCATAATATTCACATAGCAAGGGGTGGCAAAAGCCACACACACTCTGGCTAGGCTAACAAATGCCCTAGGGTGGATAGCCTAGTATGAACCTATGAACCTATGAAGATACAAATTGTACAGGACACTAAGGATAATCCTAAGGCTTTCAAAACTGATGGTAGGAACCATGTTGGGAATTCACAGATATGCTCTGAATCACACAAATATCACAAACACACACACATATTGCCAATATACATCCTGACAGGTGCAGTGCAACCCCCCCCCCCGAATGCAGAATATCTATCCCAGCAGACTGCTGGCCCCCTGACATTGCACATGCTGAGGTAACAGCCAACATCTACAAAGCAAAACACACAGCAGCAATGGTATGAGATGGTGTCCTGGGCTTAGTGCAACATGGACTCCAAGATGAATGGAATGCCAAACCACACTACTGCTCAATGTCAGCCTTACCACAGAATATGTACCCAAAGAGCAGTGTACAACAACAGTGGTCCTTCTCAACAAAGGTGTTGCCTGAATGGATACTGAAAACTACTACCCCAGAATCCTGAGAAGCTCGGTCTGCACAGCTATGGAAAGGATCAGCATGGACCACAGACATAAAGATATTGGGGACCTACTAACACCGGACCCTACCCAGTGTGGCTTTCTTAAGTGCAGATCCAGCCCCTAAACATGTTTGACTCAATTGAAACAGTCATTAAGGTCATTGATGAGGGCAATGTGGTCCACACAGCATAGCTGGACCTTGCAAAGGCTTCTATACAATACCCTACGTGTTCATTATAGATAAGCTCACCAGCTTAAATATAAACCCCTATGTCAGTAGAGGGGTTGCAAACCAGACCAAGGACAGAACAGACATGGTCAGACATGCTGCAGCCATGGCAGACTACAAACCAGATATAACTGGCATCCCACAAGGCTTGGTCCTGGGATCTCCCTCGTCTGGTATATATGTCCCATAGGTACAGGCAAACATGGAAGGACTGTGTCCGAACATGTTTGCAGAGGACTACAAACTGCTCACCACATATGATCCACCAGCTGACACAAGCATCCCACAAAAGGGCCACATAGAAACAGACAACTGGTGCCATAGCCATGTCAGCAAGCTAATTGCAGAAACGTGTATAGTCAACCCCGTGGATATACAGTAAGTGCCCACCAATTACCACATAGGTGTTAACCCATTATGTAGTTAACATGTAATGAGAGACCTGGGGACACAAGGTGATAGATATCCTGCATTGGACAAACATGTGCTGTAGTGTTTACAGAAACATACCATATACCCACCTAATCATGAAGGTTGTCAGATCTAGATAAGGGGAGGTCATTGTGGCTCTGCAGTCATCCTTCATCAGCGGTACAATTGACTACAATAGCCCCTGTGGGATGTACCTCAGCAGACACCTCCATCAACTGTAAAGTCCCCAACAGTACCTCACCAGGAGTATCAAAGAGCTAGCACAGATGCCATGTGTTGCCTGTGTTGCTGGTATCAATAAACATGCTGCACCTACAATCTGAATGGCAGTGAGCTATGCACATGAGAGACCTGAACCCCAGCACTGACTTACATAGGACAAGCTGTACTGCATGATCCATAACACAGAAGCCACCCCCACCCATGAGTGAACCCCCAGTACAGGCTACCCATAGAGTCACTTATCAATCTTCCTCAATAGGAATCTTGATGAGTGGATGGGAGATGGTAGCTTTATCCTGGGTATCACTGTCATGTCACAGGTAGATAGAGGCACAGTATACTAACCATGACATATGTCATGGCAAACTCCACTTACAATGCGTGTTGAAGGACAAACACACTCTCCAACTAGCATTAGACATGGACTAGGGCACATCGCTAGTGTTTGCAAATGTACACCTATGTTGTGGAATACACTACCAATGTTGGACAAGCCTGGTTTAAGTAGTTCATATCTGAACAGAATGCAACATGGTCAGATGTACACAACTGGCCCCTAACCAGGCTGTTGTGCCCACTATCAAATGTAAAGCAGTGATAGCACTAAAGCCCAGGATACTGTCCACCACAGTCAAAGTACTACCAGTACACTATACAGTACTACAGTGTTAGGTCAGTGTGAAAGGATGTTGACAACTGTATGCAAAGTATCCCATGCAAACACTGCAGGCACAGTATAATCCTGTTGTGTTCACACACAAAGCAGTTGTACAGTAACTACACAACATGACACACAACACACAACCATAAACGGGTGATATTTGTTGAAGTTCAATTTGTGGTGGGCTGCAGAGTCCAACATATGGAATGTTCACACTGGGCATGCTCACACACTTTGATAAATGAGACATATGTCAGACAACATGCCATGGGAAGGCTGAACTGGGCATGCTCACACACTTAGGCCAAATCTCAGTTTAGCAGTTGGACACACATATCTGGTATTTTTATGTGTTATTCCAGGAACCAACCACATTACAGCAGTCTGCCCAGTGCACACAGTTAAATGACTACAGAGACATACGTGATATAGTGGATCCCTCCCATATGCAAACATCTTCCACAGATGCACAAGTTGTTCATACAAACAGGGAATGCTATGGCAATAAAGATGTGCAAACAGTCTATCAGCAACAAATAATGTGCATTTGACAATTAAACATATGGGTGTAGAGGTCAACACTAGGCTGTTTGCCCTAGGGAATGACAGTTTAGCCAGAGTGTGCTTGGTGTCTGCCTCCACACAGGATGCACATTCCCCTTTCTAAACACCGATGATGTCAGCACCCTATAAGTACAGCAGGAGAAAAGAAACTTCCCAGTAATGCAAATAGCGCGCTCTGCTAATGCGTCTGTCACGTGTCATAACATAGTTAGGTAGGGGTTTGAATCCTGCAAATGCTCTGTGGGGTTGGTGTGTGTGTAAGTCTGTGGGAGAGAAATGTCCCTTTTGGCAACTAGGAAAACACACTACAGGATGCACATTCCCCTTTCTAAACACCGATGATGTCAGCACTGTATAAGTATAGCAGGAGAAGGGAAACCTCTCAGTAATGCGAATAGCGCGCTCTGCTAATGCGTCCGTCACAAGTGTCATAACATAGTTAGGTAGGGGTTTGAATCCTGCAAATGCTCAGTGTGTGTGTGAGTGGGGTTGGTGTGTGTGTAAGTCTGTGGGAAAGAAATGTCCCTTTTGGCAACTGGGAAACACACTACAGGATGCACATTCCCCTTTCTAAACACCGATGATGTCAGCTCTCTATAAGTACAGCAGGAGAAGAGAAACCTCCCAGTAATGTGAATAGCGCACTCTGCTAATGCATCTGTCTCAAGTGTCATAACATAGTTAGGTAGGGGTTTGAATCCTGTGAATGGCAAGTGTGTGTGTTTGTCTGAGGGGGGTTAGTGTGTGTGAGGGAAATGTCCCTTTTGGCAACTATGAGAACAGACTACAGGATGCACATTTCCCTTTCTAAACACTAATGATGTCAGCACCCTATAAGTACAGCAAGAGAAGGGAAACCTCCCAGTAATGCGAATAGCACACTCTGCTAATGTGTCCGTCTCGAGTGTCATAACTTAGTCAGATAGGGGTTTGAATCCTGAGAATGGCAAGTGTGTGTTTTTGGCTGAGGGGGGTTAGTGTGTGTGAGGACAATGTCCCTTTTGGCAACTAGGTGAACAGACTACAGGATGCACATTCCCCTTTCTAAACACTATTCAGCTGAAGGCCATGGCACTGGCACAAGTTGTCTGTTTCTATGATGCCCCTTTGGAAGATGCTTGTGTCGGCTGGAGAGTCAATTATGGTGGCCAGTTCGCAGTCATCTGCATATTTGGTCAGCCACAGTCCGTCTGTGTTGGCCTGTACCTCCAATAAATATATACCAAACAAGAGAGGTCCCAGGACTGAGCCTTGTGGGACACAACTCGTAACTGGTTTGGAGTCTGGCATGGCTCCAGCAATTCTAACCATGTGGGTTCTGTCCTTGAGCCACTGTGCAATCCATCTAGTGACATAGGGGCTTATATTTAAGCCAGTGAGCTTCTCTAGAATGCCCAAGTGGGGTATTGTTGTGAAGGCTTTTGCAAGGTCCAGGTAGGCTGTGTGAACCACCTTCCCCTCGTCAATGGCCTTGGTGACTGTTTCAAAGAAATCAACCAGGTTAAACCTGGTAGTGCTGGTGTGCTCTCAGTAGCCCTGAACCAGGCATCTGTTACTGCACAGATATCGATGTTCTCCATGCAAAGGAGTGTTTTGGGTGCATGCATCTGGAGGTTTAGACTTCTGGCGTTGGGTAGCATTACTCTTAGTTTCTCATCCCTTGTGATACCTATGAAGGTGGGTTTGTCATTTGAGCCTTGCCTAACATAGGCACTATGGGGGTAGCAAGAGCCTTTGCCAATATCTGAAAGCCCAGGGGTGACTGTGCAGGCCGTCCCTAGCAAAGCAGGTAGTTCAACAGAAGATGAATATGTGAAGGTGTAGTGCCTGTGATTAGTTAGCAGTAGCATATATGACTGCTCACGTGGACACATGCCAGGTAAGTCATATGCACTGTGTCACAGGCAATGTACATGTGAACAGGACAAACAGTGACATCCTGTCCAGTGGGACATGGACATACATATAGTACGCTATGCAGATGGCACTAGGAGTCCACAGAAGCTCTATAACTATGCATTGCAGGTGTGATCAGTATTCCAGGGTAATTGCAAGCAAACATGCATGCAAACAAAGCTACAGTAAACAGGGCTGCATGTAGTCCATTGTACAACAAACAAGCTGTACCAGTTCCAGTAGGTAACACTGCAAATATGCAGGCACTATGCACATGTACATGGAAATACACGGGTCAGATGGCTAGGGTCCAGTCTCAGTGCACACAAGTGTACAGACCATGTACTGTCAGGATGTACAATAACTGGATGGAAACCCATGTGCTCATACCTGCAGTAATACACATGTCAAATAACAGACACTGAGCCTTCACTCAGTGGTTCCATACTTAGTAGGATGTATGCTACCTGGCCTGCCACCACAGTATCCCTGACATATATGGAGACTCTCCCTCCTGTGACAGTTAGTTTTGTGTGTTGGGGCTGTCTAGCATGGTATGAGATGTGAGCATGCAGTGCTAGGGTGCTCCTGTGTGTCCTGTACCAGTCGTGTAGTACTGCACACATATCAGCATCCTCAAACATCTGCATCGCAGAGTCCAGTGTGGGCAACATGCCACTTGCAATTTACATGTCCATCATTGCGTATTACTACATTCATTACCTTATCTCCTGTGCTACCTATGTATGTAGCCTTCTGTTGACATCATTACCACCAGTATGCCAACATGTGCAGATGATACACTATGGTACTTACCATGGGTGTAGACAACAGGACATGACAATCACACACTTACTGCATCAGGCATGCTGTGATATACCCACAATTAATTCAGCACACAGTACTGTTAACAACATGATACTATTACTACACATCTATGTGGTCACCCTGTGCATCAGCAACATGTTAACCTGTATCTGCACAGTTGTTACAGATTGCAGGAGGTGGCACAGTTTCATCATATGCACAGGGTGTGAACTTGGTATGCCTGAGTCAGCCACCGATACCACCAATTGACATGTATGTGTATGTGTGTTGGTGAGGGACAGCAGTAGAAGGTGGGGCAATGTTGATGCAGTGTGTGCATGTATGCGGTAGCCCTAGGTGTTGTCAATTCGCATGTGTGTATGGATGCACACAGTTCCACCTCATGGCTGCCATATACTGGTGTTTGTGGACAGCCACAGACTGTACCTGCCAGGTCATACAGATCAGTGTCTCTGGCCACGGACACGGTACCTGTGCCTTGCAGGGGTGCTATGGACCATATCCAGTACCAACCCAGACTGGGTACTGTCATCAGAAGCAGGTGTTCGTTGACTGGACACAGATCCCTGTCAGGCCTGGCCAGAGCCACGTGCATGTGGTCTCCTGGGGCGGTCTGATGACAGCACAGACCCAGCATTGCTGGGGCTGCTGCTGGCACTACGGGGGCGGCCGCGGCCCTGTTGTCGTCCACGACGACTGCCAGCTGCTGCTGTTGCTGGCATATGGCCACGGCGACGCCTCAACCGCCCACCATCGCCCTGGCTCATGGACATGTAGTTGTGGAACCGGTCTAATATGTCCCCACAACGTCTGTCTATGACATCGGTGAAATCACGGATGGTGGCCGCAATGTCACACATACTGTCAGTCATGGCTGTGCGACATGCTGTCAGCTCCCTCAGACCCTGTCTGGTGTACCATTCCATACGTGACTGTGACTGTGCCTGCATGATAGCCCGAAACATAGCTGAGGTTGTAAGACCTCTGTGGGCACGTCTGACAGGGGCAGTACGCCCATGGATGCTCCCACGAGAACCCCTGGACATCTGTCTGTGTGGTACCATCTCTGGGCCATGCCCATGGCTGCTGTGTGGGGAGGCATGTGCCACAGATACCACATTACCCTGGTCAATGCCCACTGTATGCTGTCCATCACCTAGGGACATTGGTGACAAAGGGTGTATTGGCAGGATAACTGTGCACATTGATGGGGTCGACAGCTGTGTACTGTCAATCGGCTGACCAATGGCAGACCCTGGCATACTTTCCTGTGCCATTACACAGATGTCATCATTATCAGTACCCACGGCACCTGATTCAGGTTCCCTGCTACATGACACCAGAGCAGCAACAGAACCTGTGGGAGGGAAACAGGAAACACAGTTTACAATGTCTACACATTACCAGTGATGCACACATGCATACATGCACACATGCACAGGTGCAGACATGCAGACATGCACACGTGCACAGGTGCACAGGTGCACAGGTGCACATGTGCACACATGCACACATGCACACGTGCACAGGTGCACACATACACACATGCACACATGCACACATGCACAGGTGCACACATGCACACACATGCACACATGCACACAATTGTACAGTACTCAGTATGCGTGATATCAACACACAGACACAGACACACCTACATGCATACAAAGAGCACTACTAAGTGAGCCAAATAGTACTATTACTATCAACACTATTACAGGAATTGTTAATACACACTCACCAGCATGGATAGGCTGCATTTCTGTTATACCAGAGGATCCTGCAGACGTGAAGAAACTGATGTCAGTGGGCACAACTGTGCCATTGTTATTGAGTATGATACAGGTCAGTAGTACAACAGTCACCTTTCACAGGTCAGCTGCTAATATTGAGGATATCACACTTGCACATTAAATACTATGGTGACAGCTACAAACCAAGGACACACCTCACACATGCATTAACTACAGTGTACAGTCAACTGTACATATGGCATATTACCTGCACGTTCACTGTCTTGCTGCTGCGTGGCTCCAGCCTCCATCATAATGCATGTCTGCTGCTGTTGTTGTTGCTGGCGGACTGCAGCCACTACACTCATGAGTAGTCCCTCCAGTCTGGTGAGTGGGGGATGTGTAGCCACCCCACCACCTGTGGCAACCTGTTGCCTGTGGATATCCGACGCACGCTGACGGACATGTCTGATTAAATCACTGTAGTGATGTCGTACCTGCTCATATGTCCTATTATGCGTGCCTATGTCATTTACCCGGCAGACAAGGTCTTGCCACAGTGCAGCCCTCTCCTGCTGATTCTGGCTGGTGCGGGAAAAGAGTATTGCATAATCCCGCACCAGGCTCTGGTGTATCTCCTCATCCTCAGCTGTGGAGTAGGTGGGATTCCACGGGTGGGCCATGTACCTGAGAAAGAAAATAACCTGGTATCAGCAATATATGTCAGCAGAATTTGGCACACATACTACACATGCTACTCGACTGTTATGATACAACATATCTGACATATGTAGCATCTGTCTGTCTATTGGTGGATACACATGTAGATGGCCAGGTATCAGTGCTCAGCCAGCAACTGTGCAACAGTACCTGGCACACTCCATAGGACATACTACCAAACCCCAGCAGTCAAAACACTGATTCAGGTCAAGAGCACCTCCTCACTCTGGGGGTTTGTATCTAGGTACTGTATGGCCTACATCATCAACTACTGTGAGCTGACCACACACTGATTGCCCTGGATATACATATCCCACCTCCACCACCAGCACAAACGACTATAGTGCATAACATTACAGATACAAACTTTACACTTTGTAACAGTGACATGGTATCCTTTCAGCCCACTGGGCCAGTGGCAGATACAACCCACAATGCTGACCCCTACACAATTGCTTTCTACAGACATCTCCGAGAATGCATAGATCATGCAATCCCATATATGACCAAGACACTCTCCACAAAGGGACCCCAGCCATAGACAGATTGTATTACAGAAGATGGAAGCTACTGCAAGACAGAGCATAATTCCATAAAGGGAGGGCATGTCTGAGCAGCACTAGTAAGGATCTATTTTCCATCATACAAAATCCATGGGCAACTTTGAGAGGGAAATCAAGAGGGACACTACAGATAACCAGAAGGCATTCTTCAGTTATGTTAGCAACCTGGTCAGGATCCATCCTCTATGCCCATAGTTAGTACACAACAACAAATATTTCACTGACACCACAGATATCGACAACATTGTGGCAGACAGGTTCAGTGCAGGTGTCACCCCGCCCTCTCCCCCAAAATAAGACATAGTTATCCCAGCTGACTGTAACCTCCCTGTCATCACAGATGTCCAGGTGAGAGCCACCCTCAGGACAGCAGAATACACAACATGAATGGGACCTGATGGTATCCCCAGTTGCATGCTACATAAACTCTGACAGGAGCTAAACACACATATAGAAGTGCTATGTAACACTGGCCTGACTACAGGATATGTACCTGTACACTGGCGCACAGCAGCAGTGGTTCCACTCCACGAAGGAGGCACCTCAACATACCAATACAATACAACACAATACATTACATTACAATACAATACTATACAATATGCTATTGCCCCTGGGACTACAGCAGTGTACTGTTCTGCTACCCTGACCATTGTGACACGTGGTGTGATGGTACCTGCTGCTGTCACACAGTTACACAGGGTGATTCATATGGCATATTACCTATCTGACTAACATTCAGCAGGGGTATGTGTGACATGTACTCATGGGTAGTCTTGCTTCTTAACACTGTGTGGTTTATTTCAGGGTATGTCTTATCTGTGGGTAGGAACTCTTACCTCCACATGTGCACTCTATTGCAGTGGCACGGATGACACACAGCAGACATTTAGGTTGTGGATGGTGTGAGGTGTTACTATGGTTGTTGGACATCTGTCATGGGTGTGACTTACATATGTAAATCCGGGAGTGGTAACCTCTATGTGGGCAGCATATGTGTACTCTGTGGTGTTGTCAGTCACTGTGCATTGGTAATGTGTTTGAGTGCATTGTCACAGTGTTGTACATGTCACTGTGTCCTTCTCCATATCTGTAGCTGTCATGTGAGGTCCATACCATGGCATCCATTATGTGGTGTGGAGGGGTACACCGACCTACATGTCCATAGCTGACACACCATGTCCGCTGACACATACCATGTGCAGGTATTCCAGGGATAGTGTGCCACTGTGAATATCATTGGGGCCACTATTGTACACATTTATGACCCTGTTCACCCCTGACCCCTGACACATGCAGTGGTGGGCAGTCAATCACATATCTGGTGGTTACTGGTGTAGGTGATCTGGAATGTGGTATGGTACTCCGGTTTTGACACTGGTGTTCACTCCATGCCTTTGTCACCAGGCACCTGTTGCAATACATCTGTACACATGTGCCTCACTCAGAATTTATATACATCTCTCTCTCTCTCTCTCTATATATATATATATATATATATATATATATATATATATATATATATGTATATATATATATATATATATATATATATATATATATATATATATATATATATATATATATATACATATACACACATATATATTGATGTACATATATTGCTATAGATGTGGAGGGACACAGAGGGGTGTGAGTGACAGAGGGGTGGGACAGGCTGTCTTGCAGGTCGTCATATACAGTCATACCTGTAGGTAGTCAGATCAGTCTGTCTATGTATATGTATCTACATATATCTATATCTGTATGTGTGCATTACATAGATATGTTTGTACAATATTCTATCTACATCTGTCTATGTATTCCTACATCTCTCTCTCTCTCTATGTATGTATACATATATGCATATATATATATATATATATATATATATATATATATATATATACACATACATATGTTGACATACATACATATCCATATGTTAGACAGGTATATCAACATATTTGTCTACCATACTGTATACACACACTAACATACTGCTAAACATACATAACTGTGAAACCTACTTTGTACATGGCACTACAACCTACAATCAACCAACATTGATATGTGCACATAGATGCTCTCACATACAAATGTATGTACAGCCTTCACTGATAGTTGCTGTATGTCCCCTGCCCTTTACACATCTTCATATACATATGGATACAGACCAATGACACATATGGAGGGTTCACAGTATGTAGACCTTTATAGTATTACTTTACATTACCTGTGTTTGTCACAGCTGCTTGTGTTGCCGTCTGGTTCTCTGTCCTGCTGCTCCACTTCCCAGTTGTCAGCTTTCAGGTAGCTGTTGCTGAACAATTTGTGTCTGCTTAATTGCAGCTTTCTCTGTCTCTCTCTCTCTCTCTCTCTGTCTGTCTCTCACGTCCTTCTCAGGGTGCAATGAAAGTATTGCATGTGTGGACTGGGAGTTCAGCATACTTTTGTAGGTATCTGCATATGCCCATGTGATGGCCTCTGCACCAATTGTTAGCCAGCATTTGCTAATTGCATGCAGCCAGTTGTGTACTGATTGCAGTTCTCACTGTGATTTCAGAACAGTGCTATAAAAAGGTATGTGAGATAGGCGTAGCCCTTTCAGATTTTAAGGGCAGGGACCATGCTGTTATGCTGTGGACAATGTTCTGTGAGTGTAAAGGTTGGTATCTCTCTCATATTTCCAGGTGTGTTGTAGATTAACATTCCTCCATTCATTTCTCCAGTTTCCTGTACTAACTGTGTATGTACACTGACACCTACAACTACTACTACTGTTAATGTGTGTGCATGTGCTTTCCTTTCACTTTTGCTTGCACTTTGTTGCTAAGGCTTCAATAGTTGCCATTTACAGTCACTACTTGTATGCCTGCTAGGTGTCTTGACTGTAGTGTGCTGCTGTAGCTTTCCTATTTTCCATGTTCATTCACACCTTGGAATGCTTGCTATATCTGCTAGGGTGTTACAGCATGCAGTGTGGTCTGGTCATGGTGTGGGCCTTGACATCTATTAGAGTATTTGAGTATGCTGCTGAGCAGGCCCCAGATACTTTCAGGTTCATCTGTTATGTGCCTCATGGAATGGTACATATCAGTGGGGTACACCCATTAAAATGTCTGGTATGCTGCAGTTGTGACTGTGGGTTAGCATGAGCATATGTATTACTACAGTTTTTCTGCCATGCAAGTGATGAATACTTTCAGGACTCCATAGTTACCATTGCATGTGTTACACCTTTCTGCCTACTGTTTGTACATTTCACATGGGGTCTGTGGGGCATCCCTGTAAGTCATTCACTGTTGCTATGTCTAGGCTCTTAACTATTCAAATATGGTGGTGTCAGACCCGTCATGTGTACAGATATTTGCAGGTTGTCCACATTTCTGCCTCATATTTTGGCCAATATCTCATGCACACCTTTTTCTGGCAAGTCACTCTGGGCTCAAGTCAGAATATGGTGACAAACATTCAAGTTTCAGACTGCATACCCTTCCAAACATCCCACAAAGTGCAGACCCTGTTACTCTCTGAACTGTCTGCGTTTGTTGTAACATTATTTGTAATGTGTCCCTGGTTTTGGGCCTTTGCTCCACATATTTTATTACTTGGTCCAGATGTGTTCCTGTAAGAGGTTGTGGGGTATGGGCAGTGCTTATCCTGCTGTGAGTATGTGTGTGGCTTGCAAGGTGCTGTAGTGACATTATTACCTACTAGCTTCCAACTAGCATGGCTGTTTCTGTTCACACACTACTATTATGGAAATCCACTAGTTTTGATAGTAATTCTAAATGGCATGCTTTGTGTACTACACATCTATATTCCCTTTACATTCATTCCTACTATTACATGATATATTTATTTTAGCACAATGTTCTTGTATAAGAGTCATGGCTTAGTGGTAAGTCATGCAGACTACTGTTTCCAAGGTCCTGGGTTCGGGACTCACAGTGGGATTTTATTTTGCTTTTGAACTGAGTACAGGACTTGTCAATCAAAGTGACTAAGGCACTTTTAAGCAGTTGTAACCGGGTTATCACTGGTTTGCGTGGAGCTCACGCATGCGCACTGGCAGTTAGCTCCGCGCACACCCGCTTACAACCACTTAAACGTGCTTACTCTTGTGCACACCCGCGCTATTTTCTTTGAAAGAAAAGAAAATGGGGAGACAGGAAAGTGGTGAAAAAGGGGTCACAAAGAGGGTAAGACAGTAGGGAAACAAGCTTGGGATGTGCAGGAGGGATGTAGGTAAGGCCCATAGCTGCCCATTTCTTCATCAGCAACAGCTGTGCATATGTATGTAATTTGGTGTGACATTTGAAACCTTCCACCCCTGAGAGAGGTGTCAGGACAACAATAATACTTGTTGTACAGCCAATTGTAATTGATAGGTTCCATGTCCAGTAGACATGTGTGCAGAATGGGCAGCTATGTATGGGGTGTAATTTTTTTGTGGGTACAGAGTGCCCTTTTTTTTTTTTTTTTTCAGGTGAGAGTGGTATGTCAGGTGAAGGAAGTCGGTACAGCTGGGGAGGTAGGTTGGGTAGGTAAACAGACAAGACAAACAAGACGCATACAGGGGCAGTGTATGACACGTGTGGTGGGGTTATGCAATTGACGGGGACGGAGGTTTGGATATCCAGAGCCCATGAGCCCACAGATGGCAACAGTGGAACTGATATCCCCACCCATAGGCAGTTGCCACTGTTCCTTCACTGCCCAGGACGGGGCTGTGCTGGGGGCTGTGTAGGCGGGGCAACAGGCATGCCCGTTAGTTGTGCCACCCGTGCCTCGAGCTGGCGTAGGGGCTCGAGAACAAAGTCCCGAATCTCCCTACGCACCACAGTCCGGACGCTACGGAGGGTGAGTGGTGGTTCTCCTCCGGCCACACTTGCAGAGGGGGGGCGAGCCCCATCCCCTGCAGCGCTTCCACCCACAGGTGGCACTGGGCCACCGGAGGAGGGTCCGGACTCGGCACTAGTGCCAGGTGCACTCGCCAGCTGAGGTGGGAGAGGTGGGTCTGCTGGAACCCGCCTTCCCTGTCGTACTATGTTTTGCATTATGTCATGACAGTTTGGGTTAGTGACATATAATACCATTCACAATTAGTTGTAACAGCATGCATTAGTATTCCCATTAACCAAACACCCAGATATTCACACCATTGAACAGCTTGCATAACACATGCATAATTTGAACAGAAATACACAGTCCAACAACATGCAGGGTTAATTGATGGCAACAGGCCATTAGGTGTGGATGTATGAACAGGGCAGATGCATCAACAGACATGCAAATATATATGACCCAACAGGACAAACGTCCAGGGGTGTTAATTGTGATTGCACATACCATTTTCACGTGGAATGGGTTATATGTGGTTATAGGGTGGGGTGAAGAAAGTAATATTAACACCTTCGAATAACAATACATATGCTGTACATTTCTAATAGCTACAGTTATATACACACTACTGTTCTAACTACAGTTTCCTATATGATAACTATTTCAACTTGGTGATAGGACTGTTACTGCAACATCAATATACATTTTATGGTTCTTCATACACATTCATATCTGGCTTTGTTCAGCTACATCATCCTGCTACATTTGCTTTATATAGCTGTAGACAAGTGTGGATGTTTGGTATATCAGACAAACATCCTATCTGCATATTGCAGACTGAGAGCAACATATCCAGATTTTGGGATACACATTCCAGATGCAGCAACACTTTGAACAGATTTTGCTGCTTGGTTTTGAATCTCACATGCATTTCATTCTGTCTTGACTGCAGTATACTTTATTCAGGGGTTATTACTACTGTATTGCTGGATTCATGACACTTTCTCACACTCTCTCACTTGCTTTCATTTTACTATTCAGGATGGTACTTCTAGGCTTTATTGACATGTTTTACCAGTAGTTATTACAATCCTTTCCAGCAGTCTCACTTCTGTCATGTTTCAGTATTTCCACAGGGATATATTTCACACATGTGATTTCATCATCTTCTGCAGCTATACTTTTCAGCCTGCTGCAGGTTGTGTACTATTTTCTTACAGGCAGGGCATTTTTATTTCAGAATATATGTCAGACAGTTTCATGTTTAGGTTAAACTTACAGGCTGAAACACACTTTTGTAATCAAGCAATACTTGCATACACTTTCACACTGTTACTTGCAGATTTTATTCCTTACTGACTACACTGCACTCTTTTGCTGACTGTCATACTTTTATATTTCTTTACAGTTACTGGTAGTGGATTACTGACCTGCCTGGTGGCGCAACTGCACCAGCCTATTGCCATAGGCTCTGCGGTTCGCAGAATGGACACCTGCAGCTGTAATATAAATGAAGTAATATTGGAATACACATCTCCATAATATCAGCTAGTTTAATTTCTTACATACATAATTAAATGTTACTTACTCAGTAGTGGGGCGTTGGGTGTTTGCCGGGCCTCCTGGATCCAAAGGTTCAGTTGGTCCTGCTTGCGTCTCTTCAGATCCGCATGGTGGTGACGGACCTGCTCACCAGTCCTTGGAATCCCTGTGGCACTGGTGAGATCATGAGCCAACCAGTCCCACGCCTCAGCCCTGTATGCTCCCCAAAGGACCTGGCCCTTCATGAGTTGGGCCTCATGATTATGGACTAGGAGCCAGACCATGTACCTGGACTCTTCAACACCCCACCTCTGCGCTCGAAAGTGACTACCCTCTCCTACTCCTGTCATTCTGCCTGCAGGTCAGTTCTACAATCGTTTATGCTGTGTATTCCCGCCTATGGGGCTTATATAGTCCGTTTTTCCCACACATATCTGTGATTGGCCATTTTGGAATTGTATCAACTTCAGTAAACCTGCATTGTCATGCTCTAGTTTGTATTCATTCCTATATATTAGCTATTATTGCATTTACAGGTACTGCTGTCATGGCTTAGTAGTTCTGTACCTTGACTATGGTGTATAGTATCCTGGGTTCGAACCTGGCCACTGCTTTTATTTTTCATGACTGTCTAGACATGCTGAGGGGTGTGTCTGTGTAAAGGCAGTTTTGATACGGCTTGCTCAACGCGTTGCCCGTCGGTTAGCTTGTTTGCGCGGCGCAGCTCCGCAAACGGCACGCTGGTTTAAGCCTCATTTGGCTATCGGCACACATATTACGCTCAGCTCAGTTAGGGGCACATAGATTTAGCGTGTTAAACCACTGCTCAGCTACGGGCACTCATTTTGCACCAGTTAAACCACTGCTCATCTACGGGCAGATGCACTCACCCTGTTAAACTGTAGCTCAGCTATGGGCACATCTGGCATTTTTTATTCTTTTGTTACCTCACATTTCTTCAATATAAATGGGCTATTTCATTACATTTTACATATATTGGGGTTTTATGTGTACATATGTGTCAGGGACTTGTTTCCTGCTTATTTTGAAAAAAAAAAAATTGGTGTTGTGGGGGCTCGAACCATGAATGCCTGCTCTGCAGCCAACATCTCTACCACTACGCTATTGCTTCCTGACTTATTTTGCATATTTAGTTCTTATATGCTTTCCCACTGACTGCTAACTGTAGCTGCGCTACAGGCACGCCCGCGCAAACGAGCGCACTCACGGTTAAACAACTTTACAATTTAAAAAAAAAAGTATAACATGTTCATTTATATATATTTTATGTTCATAGTCTGTGGGGGCATGTGTTGTGTTGTGTTTATTCACATTTCCGTGGACTCTGTTGTGGGTGTTTACTTTGGGCACTTTTACACTTCTGGGGGTGTGTCCGCTTGCAGAGCTCAGCCTACGGACACGCCTCCTACTGTCTTACACGGACCGTGTTAGACTTAGGTGTGATTCAGCATGCTCTCATGAATATGCAAAGCATGCTGACATCACTCCGTTTAACTGCAGCCTCCGTGTAAGAGTTATAACTCTTACACGGAGGCTTCGTGAATCCTGGGGAACATCTTTTTCCAGCATCAATAAGCTCAAATTTTAATAATCTTCTTGTGTCACCTGCAACAACTAAATGTTTTTAGAAACATTATTGGCAGTTAGGTTACAATATTGTGCAGAAAGTGCTATAAATATGATTATTTAAATGCTGCTACTTATTTTGATGCCTTCCATTTACAATCTTTTATTATTCCCTTTGCAATTATTGGATTGCATATTTAATTGTTTTTCTACTCTGTTGTCTGAAAAAAATGGTGGATGGTGTTTATTTATTAGTTTATAAGGGTAACCTGGCAGCATTTTGGTACTGTTGAGAACTACCTTTTTTGGAAAGATTGCTTGGCTATATAATATTACAATGACTGACTGTTAAGAGTGTTCAGTAACTAAGACCATTATGCAAGATTCGTCTGACTAGTGGCAGCAGGTACTGATAAAGCAGGAATGAAAAGCAGCCCCAATTGGGAAACATTGTGCATATGTAAAAAAAAGCTTCTGCTGTGTTTTGGGTTACTGTTGGCAAATTGTAGCAGAGGGCACAGGACTTTACAGAAGTGAATCTTAGAGAGCTACTAATAATACCTCTTTTCTGTTTTCTTTCTGGATAACCACTTGAATTGTTGAGACCTGCAATGCCGACTCTAATGATAATGGAGACTGAATGACTGAAAATCTGGATGTGTATGTACTAAGTGTGATATTGTCATTTGTTAGGTTCATAGGTTCATAGGTGTGTACTAGGCCAATGGCCTTGGATCCTTTACAAGCCTAGCCCACAGAAGTGCCCTGGCATCATGCCGCCATTAATTCCTTGTGCCTCTATCAAGTAGACCACTGGAGTAATTCCTGGGGTGAACTATATACTTCCCATCCACTCATCAAGATTTCTCTTGAAAAGGGCTAGTGAGGTGCTCTGCTTGACATGTATGGGAAATCTATTCCAGAGCATGCGCAGTCTCTGGGTTATGAACTTGTCCCTCCAGCATGTTCTGTTGATTGTGGTAATGAGGTTGAGGTCCCTGGAGCATGTGGTGCAGAGGAATTGGGATTTCTTTAGCTGTAACATTTCTAACAGGGCTGGGTCAGACATGGCTTTGTATGTCAAGCAGAGATTCCCTATTAATAGACAATATGAGACAAAGAAAAGCTGGAGTTTCTTGGGTCTGTCCACATAGGGCATGTGTTTAAGGCCTAGGATCCTCTTCATGAGGTACTTTTGTGGCCTATCCAGCTGTTGCAGGTGCTTAGTGAGGTACATGTCAAATGGGGCATTATACAAGATGATTGGTCTTGGAATATTCCATTTTCTCTGAGGTATGGCAATGTCAAAGTCGGTTTGTATAGTCGGGGGGGTGGTCATTGCTGATGTAGGTGGGTTTGCCCCGTGACAAAAAAATAAGTTTAAATGAGAAAAGCAATATTGCTATTTCTTCTTCTCCTGAATTTTCAGTCTTATTTGGCATTTCAGAACTCTGCATAGCAAGTCCCAACATTTCAGTAGGAAGCCTTGTTTCTGTACTATGCAAAGCTTATTTGTGTGTGGAAGGTATTTGGCCATAACCCTAAATACCTCTCAACTGTACATATTTTTGCCTTATATTTTTGGTCCGTTTGTCATAAAATTGTGGCTTTCTGGCAAATTAGTGGCAAATCATTGAAGACTGAAACGAAAATAATGACATACATTTGAGTTTTAGACTTCATACCCTTCAGAAAATTCATGCTAATGCAAAACCTGCTGTTCAATCAACTTTCTAAGTTCGTAAGAGCAATATTTCAACATTGTCCCTATTTGTACCACTTTTTTATGGCTTTGTCCAGATTTCTTACTCTAAGAGGTTGAGAGGTAAGTCTGTGCCTTTGCTGTATGCTCTTAATGCCAGTCACATCTCACATATTTATTTGGTCAGCGTTGTTGACTGTGAGACCATAGCCTGTGCTCACCTCACATAAGCTGGTGCCACTGGTGTCGAATTAGAGCCTGTACGCCTACACTCGACATGGTGGTGGCAGTTCTGCACGATTCAGACCATGAAGTCCTGCAACTGACATACTCACAAAGCAGTATACTCCTACATAGACCCGTTATGAGTCTTGGGCTTAGCTGGAAGAAGTAGACATTCACATCAGATGTATAGCTGTCCTTACTGTTTTCTTAGGCACGAACTCTTTGAGATACAGATTTTAGGTATTGATTGTTCTTGGAATGTAGCCAGCTCTATTTCTAGGGATGAAACAAAGGTCTATGCTATAAAAGAAGCACAGGACATGCAAAGATATTCCCTTCAGAATACACCTAAACAGTATTTCTATCAGGACCCATACAGTGCAGCCCAGTACTTGTCATCAAAACATTGTTATCATTTATCACAATAGGTGTCAAAAACACTGCAGAAAATCTCACACTCTCACAGGTCTAGGTTGTTGCAGATATCTCAGACTCCAAAGATAGGAAGAAGCATCACTGGGTCTATTGGTGCAGGATAATGTTATATTTGATGAGTGGTCAGCATCAGTTCTCTAAAAAGTTGCCTCAAATTGGCCAAATGGCAAATACTTAACAAGGTGCTATTGCTCAGCTTGTTCCCGTCTTTAGTTCAAGCAGCTCTCTCAATTATTAGGGATTCATGTACAGCTCCATTAGTCAATCACCCTCATAAAACAGCCACCTTGTGTGCTACTTTCAGAAATCATATGCAAGTCCCCAGACTGAAGTGGAGTGTGGCTCCATGGAGGTCTATTTACAATTGTGTGTTTCAGTAAAGGATATTCCATTTTTAACTCAGCTGTGGAATACCTACTATTTTCTATTTGATTATTTTGTAGCACATATTTTATAATTATATTTTAAAGTTCAATTTTTATTAAGTGAACTAAGTCCAGAACATAATTTAGGAAGTGAACATTACACCCACCACACTGCAAAGTTTCTTTTTTTTTTTTTTTTTTATAATTTGCTGATCTAATGTAGTTATAAAAGGAGTCTTTAAAGATGCTTCTGCCTAGTGAAGAAATAATTTCATCTATTAGCATTCTTTCTCATAGAACCCCCCACTGCACATTACTTCTCCATACTAGCTTTGCAGTCATGGCACTGAAGAAGTAGTTGTTCCATGAATATCATGTGAAAGGATCTTATAAAATGCTTTTAGCCGCGCTATCACTTTCCTTAAACCTGGGAAAGAAGCCCCTGAAGTAACCCCATTTGGACATGTTTCCTTAACTAGCCACAAGTCCTGGTTCCTTGCCAAGATACTAGCCTTCTGATCAGATAAGGAATAACGTTCTTGGCCTGATAAGGAGTGGCTGCCAATGTTAAACACAAACCAGTCTGGCTTAGTCAGAAATAAGCACTCCTACACTCACCTGTGAGTCATAATATATACATTAGCCTCTGTTGTGATGACTGGAAGACATTGGGGATTCTTATTGCTAGATGTAAAGTAGACTTTAAATACCAAGGTACAAAATCAAGTTATCTTCAAACTGTATTTATTGCATTAAACATTTGCACTAAAATCCTCCTGCCAGAATTGATCACAAGGAACTCTACCATTTTGTATTTCAAACGGTACTCATCAGGGATGTACCTTGTCCCCTATTTGTTTATTATACTATTACAGTCACTGTTGCAGTAGGATATAGCAGGCATAGTGTTAATGCTGCATCAGGCAATGAAACAGATATTGGCATAGGGTGATGAGGTGTTGGTATTTAGTGTCTACCCTGAGCACTCTGTCAGGAAAAAATTTAGTGACAAAAACATGTAGCATGTTTACAACTACAAGCTCAACACCAGCAAACATTTTTTTTTCAATTAATCAGGGGACTAACAAACAAGTTGTAACATAATTAGATTTAGGGTGGGCAACCCAAGGTTTTATATTCTTGGGTCTTTGAACCTTTATTAAAAGCATGACCATTGTGCCAAAAAAGGCAAATAACAGAAAAGACTTCTCAGAGAGTTGTTAAAATCAGATCAGCTCATACCTGTAAACTGTCCAGAATTTCATAAAATGTCCACATTTCTGTCTTACATTTTTGATCTGTTCCTCATAAAATTTGTGATTTTTCTGATAAATCATAGAGGACTGAAGTCTGTAAATAATAAACAAACATTTGATTTTCAGACTTGCTATCCTTCAAAAAATGCATGCTAATGCAAAATATGTTATTCTAACAACTAAGTTTATAAGAACAATTATTTAAAATCTGTCCTGATTTTGAGCCTTTGTCTTAATATTATTTTTGATTTTGCCCACAATTCTTGTGCTAAGAGATTGCAGGGCATGCATTGGTTAACTAGGTGTATCTTTTTGATAGAGTATGTTCAAAATTAATATCTTTCCCACGGTCTAATAGCCCTTGACTATGCATCCTGTTTTCTTTCTTGGGCCTAGTTTTCAATGAAGTAAATTTGCAAATGGTCAGAGATTATAAACCTATAACTACTTGCCCCCTTATTTAAGGTACCAGAATAAAATGTATTCACAAACAACTGATACCCATCTAACAAAACACAATTCTCTCACAATGCAGGGATTTCAAGCAGCATGTAGCACTCAAACTACATCACTGCTTCCCTTGATAAATTATATCACAATGAATTGCTATTTTTTAACAGTTATCTTTCCATATTTATTAAAGGCCTTTGACCTTGTGATTCACAACTTGCTTCTGTCTAGACTCTAGAATGAAAGTGATGGGCTGTAGCCAACAAATGCTGAAATGATTCATTAACTACATATCCCTGCAGGTCATTTCACTTGACCAACTATGATTTCAGACCTAAGAGTACCCCTGGAATCCATCCTGGGGATCCTTGCGTTTCTACATCTTTACAAATGATGCATCAGTTTTCAGGTGAGAAACAACTACTATAGTAGACCAATTATGCCATGTTGATCCATGGCTCAGATGAAGCTGAATGATTACTGAATTACCTACAAAATGTATCAAAAGTCTTGAACATCTGGGTAACACACAGCAGTTTAATGAATATCTGGCTAATGCAAAGCAGTTTATTGCTGAACGAGGCAAGAAAAAAAAAAAGATCATATTCTTTGCAAACACCTTCATTACATTCAAGAGAAATTACCCATAACTGGCAGAATGGCCTTATCAGGAAAAAGTTTGGAGAGCAAATAGCTTGAAATTTCTGAGGTCTGTAACTTACAACAGACCTTATTTTTCGACAATACAGAAGCAAATCTTGAAATACATACAAATAAGTAAATAAATAAAAGAAAAGAAAACTTGCACCACCATACTATATCAACCAATGCTTTATGCCTGATAGTAGGAATAAATTAGTAACATCAATACTGTTAGCCAAACTGCTAAATAGGACACTAGCTATGGACATTTCAAACAAGAAAATATAATAATTTACTTCAGGAATCTCCTGAAAGCATTGTATCAGAATTATGCGATCCAATAGTACAAATACAAAACACTACAACAATAAACTGAGATTCATAGGGAAAAAAACCAGAGAATTCTGAAATTTGCTGTTTTATTTTTCAAGTGCTGTTGCTCCTCCCATCAAGCAGTGCTGTGCCCCCGCTACTTTTATGAGCCAAGGTCACTGTAACTCAGAGTAGAGGAAATAATCCATGCTTCTGCTGCCTTGGCCTTGACATACTTTCCTCTTATTTATATTTGCAGTTCTGCTATTCTGAGCCTCAAAGTTATGGTTTACAGAATTTTAACAGCACCCACTCTGCACTGACACCCACTGAATTAGTACATAAAAGTGTTAAGGTGGCTCAGCCTTATCTGAAGAATAATTTTGTCTACAAGCTCTACTAACTTGCAAATTACTCCACATAAATCTAAGCCAGACCTAAAATGTCTTCTCACCTGACACAAACCTGTTAAAGACTTATCCTCACACCTAATTTGTTTACAGTGGATAAATCCTCTCTGAAATTTGGTAAAGTTTTATGCAATTTCTCAGCCACAATTTGTAATAAGCATCCTGATGATTCTAGATAATTAGACTATGAAGCAGTCAGAGCTAGCTGTCGTGAAGTATTCAGACACTTCCCCTGCACAAGCTTCATTTCTTTGATTGCATTTTCTTTCCCTTCTTGGACAACTTACAATGTCTCTCTAAAGCTATAGTGATGAGAAAGCTAACAGGAAATAGTGATGGCATCACAACAAGAAAATTTACAGGCTTCTACAACCGCAGCTACTGAAACTACCATATGCTGATCAATGAAGGTAGAAGCAGATGTTCACACTAAGTTCGACAATCTCAAGGAGCTATTTCACCATGTGTTGTCTGATACAGCCACGATCAAGGCTGAAAATGCGCAGATTAAGGAACAAGTGAACACTTGCACTACTCAAATTATATTTCTGGAGTCGTCGCTAAACTTACAGGCAACCAAGATACAAGGTTCCTTAATGGAACCCTCTGCACATGGTCAGGCCATATGAGAACTACCGGAACAACTGATTTCACTGGAAGACAGAAACCACAGAAACAACTTGTGATTAGTCATTGTGTAAAACAGAATTCTGAAATTTGCTATTTTGTCTTTCAAGTATAACCAAGGGAGCTTCAGTGAAATTTAAAAAAAACACTTAATGGAAGTACTACACATCTTTTCTGCCTCTTCAATAGTTATAGAATGTAAGCACAGGAAACTCTGCCTAAGAGGAGAGGCCTGATAAACCACACAGGGAATTTATCTTAAATTACTTAATGGAGCTAAAAGGATGCTTTTAACTGCAACCAATGAGGAGAAACCATTTAATGTGTGTTCAACACATTACATTGTTGTTCTAAACAAAGCACTCAAGCTCATAAAGGTTTTTTCTCAGTACAGCACTTATGCTATGAAAATAGATTAGCACCACATTTTGAATACCCTGCTACTTGATGCATCAAGGACGGTAATCAGTCTAAAACCTTTTCTTCCCATGGTGCTGCTTTAACTTATCTACAGTCCTTATTACTTTAAGATACCACTGACAATGATAGAAATCTGCTTTCTCCATTAACTATAAACAACAGTCTGCTTCTCCACCTCTGGAAAGGACCAAACACCAGACCAGGGAAATATACAGCCATCTTTTCTAAGCCCACAAATCTCAGTGAACCGAGCACATCTATAGTTTCTCCATTGAAATTAGATATGCCAGAAAGCCCTTCTTCCCCATGAAAAACCGCAACTAACTTGCTGTTCATGGAGCCAGTAGACTCTGAAATAACCATCCACCAAGTAAACACCCAAGAAGCCCCGTTTGATAAATGGCTCCCTGATACTCTGAATCTTAAACTATCCTTGGTACCTTCACTGGGACCACATCTTAACCAAGACAAGGTTTCTAAAAATAATGATTCAAAATTGGGAGTTCCTGGCGTAAAAAGTAAGGGATTCATTTAAGCTTATCCACAGCAGAATGGTCTTTAATTGCCTATTTGAACCATGAGAGTCAGGATGATATAATTGTGCTCATTGTCTACATACCTGTAAATATAAGAACTACCTCACAATCTTGCATGGAAGCAAGATTTTGACATTTGACAGAACACTTCAGACATACAAGTATCATTCTATCCACTTGATCTTATATTATAGAAAGTAAGACAAGAGAGGGAAGTCATCGGTTTATTACACCTACATTGAATGTTTTTAGTGTCTCTATTCCAAGATGCTGCACTAATTAGTGCATTGTATTATATAATCTATTTCTCCTCTTTATTGTTTAGTCTATTCACACTTTAATGATTTATTTACTATCCCAAACCTAAGAGGTCTTTCCTCACCTTGGAAATGCAAAAAGATCAAAGAACAGTTAAATAAAAAAGTGTGATACAGTTTTTGGACAAGAATGTAAGATTGCACTCAGACATGCTAGAATCCTGCAATCTGGTGATCAGGTGGTGAGCTTATTTACAGCCTTAACTCTAACTCAAAAGTGTTTTTCTGCGACTTAAACCCTCCTTGAACTAGAAATTAATTCATAAAACTACAGATAAGCAATGAAGATGGGTGTTGCGGATGTTTTCTTCCCCTGTGGGAACTTGGACACTGGGCTCTGTTTATGGCTCCAGTCATGATGCCTCTCATTCTTTGCTGACCATTCAGGGAAACCTAAACAGAGTAATTCTCACTGGATACTTTAATGTAGCACTTAACTCAGTGTAGGATAGTTCAACCCCTGTGGAGAGACACACATTAAAGCACAGAAACATAGATAGGAAATCTGTAAACGTATCATTATTTGATATTTGCAGATTAATGTTTCCCACTCAGACATTCTTATTCTTCTTCTTTCGGCTTTTCCCGGTTAGGGGTCGCCACAGCGGATCACCTGTCCACTCATGATTGGCAGAGGAGTTTTACAGTGTTGAGTTACCAGCCCGGCGCCCAACCTTCCACAGAAGGCACACACATACGCACTCACACCTAGGGCCAATTTACAGTGTTCAATCCACCTGCAGCGTGTCTTTGGGATGTGGGAGGAAACCAGAGCACCCGGAGGAAACCCACGCGACTTCCCACTCAAACATTATTTACCTGTAATTCTTCTCCTAAACATACTTCTGGGAGTAGAATAGATTAGTTTTTAATCTCTCAATCATTGGTTTCCTCAGTAATTAGCACTTCAGACTTTCCAACCCCAAACACTGATCTCATTAAGTATAGCCCCCAGCTCAGCCCACTTCTGGAGGCCCAAGCCATAGAGAATGTATCCCTTCATTCTAAATGATGAATAGTTACTGACATTTATTAAGGAAGGGGGTACAACATTATCTGAATATCAACCCTCTAACTAGCATGCCATTCACTATTTGGTGGAACTCTTTTAAGTTGGAACTCAAAAGCTTTTGCACTGCTGCTAAGAAAACTATGTTAGTCTCTTTGAATGGCAGAATCACAGATCAAGAAGGCACTCATGATGAATGAAATGAACTGTGGGCGAAATGCATTAAATCTCATTTCAAAAAAACATTCTTTAGTTTGATAATACAATAAAGCACAATGAATCGTAAATACGTTATTGTGTGAAAAAAGCACTATCATTCCAGGTGTCCAATGACCAGGTAATGCTACACAATCTGTCAACCCGATGGGTACCTTCAACCAGACTTTCAAGAAATTATATAATAATGATAAACACCACAAGACCCCCCCCCCAGTTGTTGTAATCTTTCTGTCATAAAGTACCTTTCCCATCCATATCCCCCACCAGCAAGAATCTCTTGCTCAACTGATCACTGAGCAGGAAATTCAAGCAGCTCTGACCTCATTTAAAAAAGGGAAGGTACCTGGACTGAATGGGTTAAATATGGAACTTTTTAAAGCCCTACAGCCAGTTCTGACACCCACACTAACTGCCTCCTTTCATCTGTATCAAACAAATTCTACTATTAGCCCCTCCTCTACAATTTCAACAACTATTTTGTTCCCTAGGCTAAACCTGTTAAAGATAACATGTTTCCCAATGATTAATGAATGACCCATCTCTCTGCTAAATGCTGATGTTAATTCATAAGCTAAAATTCGTGCCTAATTGGATGGTATTCTACCAGACATTATACTAAATACACAGGCTGGCTTTATTAAAAGTTGAAGCAGTGCAGATCACTTCTGAACACTCTTTCTCTATTTACAAGGCCTTTATTCCAGAGCCCATTGGAGGTCTGCTCCTGGACTTTGAGAAGGCCTTTGACTCAATTAATTTTGCGTTAACTTTGGTCATTTATGTATATTATAGGTTTTCCCATGGAATTCACCTCCTCCATTTAAATCTTAAATAGTGAGGCCTATACACGTCTTTACCAATAATAATCTTTTAACCCTCTAAAATACGAGAGAGGATGTTGATGAGGCTGAGTGTTATCCCCAACCCTTTTTCATTTGGCTACTTGAACCATTAAATAGACTCCAGAATCTCCCCACAACCATTACAGATTGATCCCTTTATGGAGTCACTAAGGACTGCCCTACTGTTCGTCAATGACTGTGTAGTTTTTACTGCCAATCCCTTACAAGCCAGCCCAAGAAAACACTACATCTTAGAACAGTTTAGTGCACTTTCTAGTCTAAAGTATAATGTTACTAAAAATGAAAAATTTCCAGCCAGTTCCATTGCAAAATCATTAAGAGATAAAGGCACTAAATTTATCTTTAATTGGACTGGGGGAACACCCCTGTTACCTGAGGATAAAACTCCATACTGACATCTGTGAAATAATCTGAATAAACCTTAACGGGATTTGGGATAAACTCTCTATTTTTGTTCATTCATGGTGGAGACTTCATCTTTCATTACTGAGGTAGATAGCAGCAATTAAAATGATGGGTCCCTCATGTACTTTTCTACTTATTTCGGCATCTTCCCTTACCATTAGCACACTCTGCATTGAAGAGAGTGGTGAAGTTAATCAACACTTTCCTCTGGAATGCCAGATGGGTAAGAATAAAACCCTCCATACAATACTCACTTACCACAATATTGAGAGTGGGAGTTCCTAATTGGGATGCCTATGGGAAAACTTTTCTTCTTTCACTTTTTGTCAGGATAGATCATAAAGCATCACCTTGACAGGCTTACACAGAGGCCAATATTCTTAATTCTGTTTCAACTTGGGGCCTAAGTTGGTATCCCAACTCTATTCCTGGACATATCATGATCTGGCACTCTCTACATTTAACTCATATAGTCCTTAAAGACCTGGCAAATCATCTAGACTGGTCATCTATTTGGGGCATATCGATCCCTCTTTGGAACAACCCTTGGTTTAAATTAGGTGGCACTCCTTACACAGAGAAGATGTGGTATTCCAGGGATATTACCTGGCTATCTGACTTGGTTAGTAGATTTCATGGGGAATGCATGTTAGTTACCTTCACCAACCTGCACAAAAGTTGGGACCTCCCTAAGAATAAATTTTGGAAATACATAAGAATCAGACATATGATTTACAAATATCCACTTTTTGCCCATACACCATGCCCTCAGGGGCTTCTTCCTATGTTGCCTGCTGACTACTCTCAACACCATTTTCAACCGACAGATACAAGGTGGCTAACCTGTACAATCTTTTATTGTCATCTACCAAAAAGGTTACTACTAATTCTATCAATCTGTGGCTTCCCCTATGGATCTAACCCTAGAGGACAAAATGCTACAAACATTCCTGAGAGTATTTAAAGACCCTCAAGACCTTTCCATATGCTTTTGAAAAAACAGTGCTCTTCATTCATGAGGGTTACTGGACACCAGCCCACAGAGCAGGAAAAGGCTTTAACAATGATATCTATTGCCAAGCCTGTGGCCATCCCAATCCCAACTTTAGTCATAAATTCTGGGATTGCTCACCAGTTTACGCTATCCTGAGTATATCTGAGAACTGGATAAAACCTTTATGGAATCAAGTAACTCGATCCAAATCTTTTTTGAGGGGGGGATTACTATCCAAAAACCTGTATGGCTACTTCAAGCCACTAGTATTGTAAGAGCTTATATTCCCTCAGCATAGAAATCCCCCTCCACAATATCCCCCCAGGCATTCAGGCCTGCATTCTTAAAAAAAGGGAAACTGACTTAGGCATCCCCGTTTCCTTATCTGTTATGTCTCCTCAAAAAGAAAGAAAAGGATATCTACAATAAATTCTGTGTGGTCGCAGTTCTTAGACCTGGCCAGTAAAGACATGTATAACAGTTAATTCTTCTTATTTATCATTTAGCTATTACAATATTATTTCACATTCCTGCCCTTCCTCATTGCTTTTCATTTCTCTGCTCTCCTCATTTTAACTTAGGTACCTTATAGGCTCTTTCTGTATACAGCGTACATTTAATTAATGTATCTTATCAATTACTCGTACAAGCAATGGTTTAATGTATACTCTATATTTGCTAGTTTTTACCTGTTTGTTTACATGGTATTTTTTTAATATCAATATCAAATTTTCATGTCATCTTATTCTGTTACACATTACATAAGTTGTCATATATCTAGTTTTCTTATGTTAAATTGAACCCTGATTTTGTGGTACTGATTGTATAAATATTTTTTCAATAAAAACAATAAAATGTTTTAAAAAAGTATATTTCAAGTTTATCTGTAAATGTTATTCACAAATCCATCACCTTATTTTACTCTTCATTTGCTGAACGGATTAGTCCTGCTAGGGAAACATCCACTTTTCAAGGAAGTCCTTGAATCCACCTGCAGCGTGTCTTTGGGATGTGGGAGGAAACCGGAGCACCCGGAGGAAACCCACGTGACTTCCCACTCAAACATTATTTACCTGTAATTCTCCTAAACGTACTTCTGGGAGTAGAATAGATTATTTTTTAATCTCTCAATCATTGGTTTCCTCAGTAATTAGCACTTCAGACTTTCCAACCCCAAACACTGATCTCATTAAGTATAGCCCCCAGCTCAGCCCACTTCTGGAGGCCCAAGCCATATAGAATGGATCCCTTCATTCTAAATGATGAATAGTTATTGACATTTATTAAGGAAGGGGGTACAACATTATCTGAGTATCAACCCTTTAACTAGCATGCCATTCACTTTTTGGTGGAACTCTTTTAAGTTGGAACTCAAAAGCTTTTGCACTGCTGCTAAGAAAACTATGTTAATCTCTTTGAATGGCAGAATCACAGATCAAGAAGGCACTCATGATGAATGAAATGAACTGTGGGCAAATGCATTAAATCTCATTTCAAAAAACATTCTTTAGTTTGATAATACAATAAAGCACAATGAATTGTAAATACCTTATTGTGTGAAAAAAGCACTATCATTCCAGGTGTCCAATGACCAGGTAATGCTACACAATCTGTCAACCCGATGGGTACCGTCAACCAGACTTTCAAGAAATTATATAATAATGATAAACACCACAAGACCCCCCCCCCCAGTTGTTGTAATCTTTCTGTCATAAAGTACCTTTCCCATCCATATCCCCCACCAGCAAGAATCTCTTGCTGAACTGATCACTGAGGAGGAAATTCAAGCAGCTCTGACCTCATTTAAAAAAGGGAAGGTACCTGGACTGAATGGGTTAAATATGGAACTTTTTAAAGCCCTACAGCCAGTTCTGACACCCACACTAACTGCCCCCTTTCATTTGTATCAAACAAATTCTACTATTAGCCCCTCCTCTACAATTTCAACAACTATTTTGTTCCCTAAACCTGTTAAAGATAACATGTTTCCCAATGATTAATGAATGGCCCATCTCTCTGCTAAATGCTGATGTTAATTTATAAGCTAAAATTCATGCCTAATTGGATGGTATTCTACCAGACATTATACTAAATACACAGGCTGGCTTTATTAAAAGTTGAAGCAGTGCAGATCACTTCTGAACACTCTTTCTCTATTTACAAGGCCTTTATTCCAGAGCCCATTGGAGGTCTGCTCCTGGACTTTGAGAAGGCCTTTGACTCAATTAATTTTGTGTTAACTTTGGTCATTTATGTATATTATAGGTTTCCCCATGGAATTCACCTCCTCCATTTAAATCTTAAATAGTGAGGCCTATACACGTCTTTACCAATAATAGTCTTTTAACCCCTCTAAAATACGAGAGAGGATGTTGACGAGGCTCACTTTTATCCCCAACCCATTTTCATTTGGCTACTTGAACCATTAAATAGACTCCAGAATCTCCCCACAACCTTTACAGATTGATCCCTTTATGAAGTCACTAAGGACTGCCCTACTGTTCGTCAATGACTGTGTAGTTTTTACTGCCAATCCCTTACAAGCCATCCCAAGAAAACACTACATCTTAGAACAGTTTAGTGCACTGTATAATGTTAATAAAAATGAAAAATTTCCAGCCAGTTCCATTGCAAAATCATTAAGAGATAAAGGCACTAAATTTATCTTTAATTGGACTGGGGGCACACTTCTGTTACCTGAGGATAAAACTCCATACTGACATCTGTGAAATAATCTGAATAAACCTTAACGAGATTTGGGATAATCTCTCTATTTTTGTTCACTCATGGTGGAGACTTCATCTTTCATTACTGGGGTAGATAGCAGCAATTAAAATGATGGGTCCCTCATGTACTTTTCTACTTATTTCGGCATCTTCCCTTACCATTAGCACACTCTGCATTGAAGAGAGTGGTGAAGTTAATCAACACTTTCCTCTGGAATGCCAGATGGGTAAGAATAAAACCCTCCATACAATACTCACTTACCACAATATTGAGAGTGGGAGTTCCTAATTGGGATGCCTATGGGAAAACTTTTCTTCTTTCACTTTTTGTCAGGATAGATCATAAAGCATCACCTTGACAGGCTTACACAGAGGCCAATATTCTTAATTCTGTTTCAACTTGGGGCCTAAGTTGGTATCCCAACTCTATTCCTGGACATATCATGATCTGGCATTTAACTCATATAGTCCTTAAAGACCTGGCAAATCATCTAGACTGGTCATCTATTTGGGGCATATCGATCCCTCTTTGGAACAACCCTTGGTTTAAATTAGGTGGCACTCCTTACACAGAGAAGACGTGGTATTCCAGGGATATTACCTGGCTATCTGACTTGGTTAGTAGATTTCAGGGGGAATGCATGTTAGTTACCTTCACCAACCTGCACAAAGGTTGGGACCTCCCCAAGAATAAATTTTGGAAATACATAAGAATCAGACATATGATTTACAAATCTCCACTTTTTGCCCATACACCATGCCCTCAGGGGCTTCTTCCTATGTTGTCTGCTGACTACTCTCAACACCATTTTCAACCAACAGATACAAGGTGGCTAACCTGTACAATCTTTTATTGTCATCTACCAAAAAGGTTACTACTAATTCTATCAATCTGTGGCTTCCCCTATGGATCTAACCCTAGAGGACAAAACCCTACAAACATTCCTGAGAGTATTTAAAGACCCTCAAGACCTTTCCATATGCTTTTGAAAAAACAGTGCTCTTCATTCATGAGGGTTACTGGACACCAGCCCACAGAGCAGGAAAAGGCTTATCCCAATCCCAACTTTAGTCATAAATTCTGGGATTGTATCCTGAGTATATCTGAGAACTGGATAAAACCTTTATGGAATCAAGTAACTCGATCCAAATCTTTGCCACTAGTATTGTAAGAGCTTATATTCCCTCAGCATAGAAATCCTCCACAATATCCCCAGGCATTCAGGCCTGCCTTATCTGTTATGTCTCCTCAAAAGAAAGAAAAGGATATCTACAATAAATTCTGTGTGGTCGCAGTTCTTAGACCTGGCCAGTAAAGACATGTATAACAGTTAATTCTTCTTATTCATCATTTAGCTATTACAATATTATTTCACATTCTCATTTTAACTTAGGTACCTTATAGGCTCTTTCTGTATACAGCGTACATTTAATTAATGTATCTTATCAATTACTCGTACAAGCAATGGTTTAATGTATACTCTATATTTGCTAGTGTTTACCTGTTTCTTTACATGGTATTTTGTTAATATCAATATCAAATTTTCATGTCATCTTATTCTGTTACACATTACATCAGTTGTCATATATCTAGTTTTCTTATGTTAAATTGAACCCTGATTTTGTGGTACTGATTGTATAAATATTTTTTCAATAAAAACAATAAAATGTTTTAAAAAAATTAGACCCCGAAGTATATTTCAAGTTTATCTGTAAATGTTATTCACAAATCCATCACCTTATTTTACTCATCATTTGCTGAACGGATTAGTCCTGCTAGGGAAATATCCACTTTTCAAGGAAGTCCTTGGATGGTATTTATACTGACTAGGAGAAATCACGCCAGAGCACCAGGGAACTTCCCCTACCATTTTTGGATAAGTGCCATGAGACCATTAACATCCAAATGAGCCACCACCATCTCAGGCAGATAGGATCTCAGTTTAACATTTCATCCATTGGACTTAACATTACTTGTGCAGTCACCTCTTCTGTCTTTTCTTTCATCTATAGTTTAATCAACTAACTTTTAAAACATGAAAAAGGTAATGACTGATTGACCTTAAAGAACAGCTCAGAGGAATGACTGTGTAAGCATCAGATGCATGGTTGCATCACCACAGTGATTAATATTAATATTTTATCAGTCTCATATTATATTCTAATATACACTCCATGCCACAAATTAAAAACTATGATGCATGTTCGAAATGACAATACTTAAATGCCAGTTGCGCTTTTGTTGTGTAACATACCTTAACTTGTATATGTGTGGTCATTTGATATTCATGTATTTTATGTCTCCATTACTATACTTACCCTGCATGGCTTGTATAAAATATTTTGAACATTATAGGTTTTCCTTTTTGCTGTATATATCTAGGACTAACCTACATTTTGTGTTTGTGTTAAACATTAAATATTACTAAGCTAGGAGGTTTGCTCCCCAGGTCTCTTTTGAAAATGAGCACTGCCTGACAGGAATAACTGGATAACAAAATAAACAAAATATGCTAATTTCAAACTTTTAAAACTTTCTATTTCCAGTTTTCTGTGGAGTTTGAAGTCCCCAAGAACAGGTTTTGATACTCTGATGCTGTTTTTAAGAAAAGAAAAAAAAAGGTAATCTTCCAGATATGTGATGACCAAAAGTTCACCTTGCATGGTTTTCATCTCTTTCTCTCATATTGCATGTTTGAAAACTGTAAATTATATAATGCATCTTCAATTACATAATGCATCTTCATCTGCTCACCTCTGTCAATAACACTTAAGTATTTACTCTTATATTAGCTTTCATCATTTGTCTTAAGTTTTTGTATGACCTATTGATTTTTCATTTATCATTTGTATTATATTCAGATGACCAGTAGGTATGGTGGAACAGGTAGGCGGGACGGAGATGGGAGGAATATGGTTACAGAGTTGGAGGAGCCAGATAGCAGTATACTTGTAATCCCAGTGGTCTAGGTATAACTTTGAGTGGGAGAGCATCAGTTGTTGTATTTTAGTTGGGGTGGTGTAGTATTTAGGAGCTTCATGAAGTGGGCATGGTAGTTGGAGTTGTGAGAGAGGGTTATGGTTTGATTTTGTTGGTGGTGTCGGGTTGTTTGTGGGTTAACTTAATGCTGCTTGGCCATTCTGAGTCTGGGTGGTGGAGTGGAGATGTTCAATGGTGAGTGGTAATGTTCAGGTTTGGTAGACTGTTATCCTGACAAGTTCATTTTATACGCTTTATTTTCTCTGTGAAGATTTTGTTGTTTTTAGGTCTGTGCAGTTTGGTGTCTGTTTGCTGTCAATTTTGTTTGTTTCCTGTTGTTATGTTTCATTGTTGATGGTAGTGGAGCTAGGATTCAGAGCACACAGTAGTGCAGTGCTTGGGGCTCTGATGGTGCAGATCAGTGGTGGCCATCATGCGAGGTGGGGGGGTTGTCACCCATTATTGTGCAGGATTGATATGGATAACTTAAATATGTTGTGTGTGACTTGTGAAGTGTGGGAGACTGCTGAGGAGAGTTTGGTGGAATGGCCAGCTGATGTGTGTGATAATTCAGTGGTTTCATTGCTGACTGCTCATTGGTCATTGTGGAGTGCGGGCCTTGAATCTATTCATGGGGTTCTTAATGGTAGGTCTGAAGCCCAGTAGGGATGTGTGGTGTCTGTTTGTGGTCTTAGCTGCAGCCACGGGTAGGATTCTTTGCTGCACATGCACAGTAAGGCCCTGAGCCATTAGCACTCCATAGTGTGGTAGTCTGCAAGGACATGCAGCAGGTAGGATGGTCATTTTGGAGTGCAGGACAGCGGTAATGTATGAGTTTTGCTGGAGTTCTGTTCTTGCACTGGCAGATAGAGAGGTGTTTTGTTAAACTGAGGTAGAAGGTTTCCTGTCAAGTAGATGAAATGTTTTGTGAGCTTTAGGAGACCCGCATGTAGCAGTTGTTCTGCCTATGGAATATTCCTTACATGGTGGCTCAGGGCTGACTCGGTCACATTTCTAATGAAACTGTGACTCTGCAACTGTAAGGGGGGAGTGAGGCTCATATGAGCTCTTTTGGTGTAGTCTGGATGATTCTTACTTTATAAAGTTTAAAAGATGAACAGAGAAAAAGCAGGAGTGGTTTTGGAAGGGGCAGAAGTGTACATGGGATTGTGTTAATTGACAGTTCTTTTCTGATGGTGACATGCATTCCCATACATTAACAACATCCATTGCTGGGGAGCTGTAAAGAGTGAAGATATTTTATAATTCATAAGTCATTTCATTTTGGCTGCTGCGTTTTTCGTGACACTAAATGATTCCTTGTCTGTTGCTGTTATGGTGTGATGTTGGCAGGCAATTTAGGGATCATGTGTGTTGATGGAATAGAAAAGGATGTTGTGAAGAGTACATTGGCAGAACATGTGATGGAGCGGACATCTACATTGCTTTATTTAAATTGGGTAGGGCGGTAGTGCATATATATGCCTGAGCTGTAATATGTCTTTCATGACTAAATGTTTGGTGGCAAGAGATAAAATGTTTAGTTTTTCAAATGCCTGTTATTTCATTTGTTTTTTATTTTCTTGAACAGATGTGTGTTTTAAGGCAGTGTTCCAGTTTTAATTGTTTTACTCGGCTGCTGTTCTGAATTAACATAGGAATAATCAGGCAGCCTATGTTTAGATTAAGTATTGGTTGCTGATCTTTACTTATAGAAGTGTTCCCGGCCCATGGAACACACACTGCCATTAATATAGACAACAGACCAGTTCTGGTAATTTTGACTGCTACAAGAAAAAGAAATTCTGTCTGCAAAGGATGACTTTATTACACTTGTATAACTCTGTCATTTTTTTTTCTCTCTTTCTCATACACTCCTAATAAAAACCTGTAGTTCATCATGCATCATTGTCTAGGCTATAAAACTGCTGTTGCTTCACAGACTTCCCTGGATTCTCTGGCATTAGAAGCTGCCATCTTGCACATGTTTCAGTAAGGCACTAACGGTTGAGTGGGGGTCAGTGAACTTTTCTGATTTCGAGCATAGGGGGCACCATTAAAAACTATATAGATAGTAGATATTTATAACAGGTGCTGGATGTTGGTTTGTGTCTGACAATGCATGGTTATGTTCAGAGGATTGAGGTTGGAACACACTGATTTTTTTTTTGAGTTTCGGACTTCTTCCTCTTCATGGGGTGGTTATTTTAGAAATGTTATTAAGGGTTACTTTGAACCACAGTTTAAGAGGTTGATTCATGCCTCTTGTCCAACAGATTTTTGCAGAATGCCTATATTTTGGCCTTATGTTTTTGGTCTGTTTCTCATAAAACTATGGTAGCCATTTTTAATGTTGTCCTTACTTCGGGTCAGCAGTCTGTAGAGTTGTCTTTATCTGGATTCTTACTTTTAAGAGGTTATGAGGTATGTGCCAGCCCTTCACATTTTCATGTGTTGGTTGCCTTATAATTTTATCTGTTTTCATAAAATTGAGGTTATCTGGCAAAATACTGGAAAACCTTTACAGCCTGGACTTTCATAGGGATAACTAGAGTTTGTAACAGCAACAGTGGGGACTTATGTTGATTTAACACCAGTTATCTGTCAGCTTTCTAAGTTTATAAAGAGCAATATTTTAGAAATTGCCCCTATAGTGGGTCATTGTCCTACTTTTAATTATAGCTTTGATTAGACAATTTCCTCTGTGAAATTGAGAGGGATGACTGGCACGTATTTTATTGCTATTTTGCAGTAAGTGGCCATGCCTGCTTCGAGGTGGCAGAATAGATAGATTTTAGCTCAATATTTAGGTCCTTCTTTAAACTTTGGGGGTTTTAATTTTGGGGGTTCTTCTATCTGACTGATAACTTTATGTTGACATTAAAGGGATGGTCATAGTGATATGGTTTGCTACACAGACACAAGGTATAGGGTTTGATGTTCATCTTTGTTTAATTCTTGTGAAAGCAAGGTGCTTAATTTGTTTTCTTTTGCAGATCATGGCGGTATGGAATTTGAGTGGGCTTCAGTTGATGAACTGAAGCATGTGGATTTGAAAGATGATGGAGGCTGTTGCAACAGATGTCCCAGTCATTTGGGTGGTGCACAGTGAGATCGCAGATGGGTGAGCTCTGAGGGAATAGCGGCTAGTGCCCTGACAGAGGTGGATTTGATAGGTAATGGAGTCTGCTTGTGTGAATGTTTGATTGCTGGAGTGGGACAAATGAGATTGCAGATAATCTTTATTCAGTGCTCATTAAGGCACATCAGAGTTGGAGTACTTTGAGGTAATGTAGGGGCAAGTTGAGGTGGAGATATGTCTGGGGCAGGGTAATGCAGGGCTGGGGATTACTTATGAGGAATTTGGAGTTTCCACATGTGTGGTGGAGTTACAACAATTATAGGATCATAGGAAGTGGTGCAGCAGTAGTGTTGTCGCCTCACAGCAAGAGGTTCTCCCGTTCGATTCTCGGCTGGAGCGCCTTCTGTAAAGCATCTGCATGTCCTCCCCATGGTAGAGTGGCATTCGAAAGACATGCATGAATGGGCGTGCCTTCATTGAAGGTTGGGCATCGGGCTGGCACCTCGGCACCATAAAAATCAACTGCCAATCATTAGCAGACCGGAGTTCTGCTGTTGCGACCCCTAACCGGGAAAAGAAAGAAAAAGCAACAAGGAAGCTACAAGGCTAATGGTTCTAGGGCCTTGCAAGCTAGCCAAGTTCAATTCCTATTTCCACATGTTGTTCCTATTATCCCTCAAGAAGGACATGGGTGAAACCTCTGGGGTGAATTTACAGTTACCCATCCAGTCATTTTGCAAAGGGCTAAGGAGGTGTTCTGTTTGATATGAACTGGGAGTTTGTTCCAGACGTGGTATTTTCGGGGAGACAAATCTGTCCTTCAAGCATGTTTCATTAATGTCACATATCAGGTTAAGGTTTTTAGAGTAACACATGTACCATTTGACTTGTGTTTTGGGCTGGTAGGAGGTGTTCTGTAAAGGTCTGACTTTTACAATTTGATGGAGCATTGTGGGTATGTGGGTGTTTTGGGGGACGTGTGGAACTGGATATTTTGTTGGCTAAACAGAAGTCAGCAGACATATGCAGGGCATTGTTTGGGATTCCTTGCAGATGTAGGACATGTTTACTTCCTTACCAAATATGAAGGTAAAAAAATAGAAAGAAAAGGTCTGAGGGGAAGCCGGGGCCAAGCAACCGATTAAGGATGTTTTCAGCTTTTTGGGTCACTGAAATTGCCTGTCGGTTAGCTTAATCAGGTTGCTTTGAGTAGGGGTTAATAAATTGGTGCTGTCTTGTTGTCTTGTGTTGTGTTGTCTTTGGAGAAATTCAGTGGGATGGCCCTTGGGGCAGATGGATAGGGTTGGTCATGGGGATATGTATTTGTTTACAACTGTTATGAGAGGTGTTGGGTTTGGGGGCATAATTTGGAGGGGTGGTTTGTGGCTTGTCAGACAGCAGGACAGAGGAACAATTTGGGATGTTGAATTTTGGGGTTTTAAGTTAATCTGGAGTAGGTTTAGCAGGAGTTGTTGGGAATTAAGGTTTACTTTCATTTGTTTAATATGGCAGTGGTATGGGTTGTGTTCATGTTTGACGTTAGTGTGGGAAGGAGTTTGGTGGGAAACATTTAGTTATTTGTCAGGTGTGGGAGCAAGGTAAGACAGTTCAGTTTGTAAAGGAGGATTTAGCTGCAAGTACTGCAGTTGCATGGGTGACAAGGCTAACTGAACGTACTAAATCTTGGTCAGTGGTCATTGGTTTGAAGGGTTGGGGAAGGTTTATAGTCAGAAGATTGACAAACTTTGGGTATTGTCAAGATAGGTTTTGTTGCAGGAGTTGGTGTTGGGAAATTGAGGTTCATGGGGTTACAGTTCATGTGGCAGTTATGTTATGGATGTAGTTCAGTCATTCAGAAGGTAGCTTGTTGGTCAATAAATGCTAGGATGGTCATTATGTTTTTCTGCTTATACTGGATAGATGGTGTGATGATAGAGATGAGGATTTAAGGAACAGAACGGAGTCTGGGGAGCAAAAGTGGATTCTTTTTCTTAAATCTTATATAGAACCTGGACTTAATGAGAAACTAACATTGAAAGCATTTCGGAAGAACTGCCCACTTAGACATTAGGAGGACATTGCTTCTATGGAAATTTGTTTCTTTTAGAGTTTGTCGATTGGCTGGAAGATTTTTGGTTTTATAAATGGGATGTAGCAGTCAATAATGATTTCAGGAAATTATGTCATTCCTTTTTTAGTGATTGGTGTTTCTTACTATTTTAAATATGTGCTTTTTTATTCTGCTTTATGGTCTGAAGAAGGAAGTTATTTCCAAACACACTAACCTGCTTGTTACATTAAAGATATGCTACCTTTGAGCTATGGTAGTGTTTGGAGTCTTATTTGTTCCTTTATAAAGTTTTGTGTGACTCCTGCTTTTATCTGTCTGCCAGTTCTTCTTTTTGGTTTACATTTGTCAGTTGCCTAGAGAAATCTCTTTGCTTCAACTATTTCCCATCATTTGTTTCTGATGAGGTTATCAAATGTTGTTTCTAGATAAGTGGATGCATCCAACAGCATCTCTTATTCCCACAAATGTTTCTATTAGATGTTGCAATAAATAGCATGCATGCAAAACTCTCAATACATTCACATTGCAAGTTTTACTTGTGGCATGGAGGGATAAAGCTTTGTCTAAGGCCCAGATGACCCGAGTTTGCTTAGTGGCTCAGAAAGCTTAATGAAATGACATAGAAGGGCATGTGTGCCTGTCCTGGGGTGAGGGTCATGCTGGATGAATCCTCTTGTGGAGCTCAGGTGGGGGCCATAGTACAGATAAGGATTGCCTCACTGAAGCTGTGGGGGGCATGGTTGCTTTAGCTGGGCAGGTTATAGCTCATGGCCTGCCCAGTACCCAAATGCATACTGTGTTAGAATGAAGAATGGGGACCAGGCCAGTAAAATCTCTTATTAATGACAGAAAGATGGCTCTCTCCTTCTCCTACCCAAAATGCAACTCCTAAGATCCTGCCATGTAGTAGCTTCTGTGATCAGGAGTTCTCTCTGTAGGGGTATCCTCCTGCTGTGAGTCACTACAGGTCCATCAAGGCATAAGAGGTGCAGTTGCAACCATTATAGGAATCAAGCCTGGTGGTACGTGATGTCAGTAATGATGAGGAGAAAAAATGTATGAAAATTGATGAAATCATTTTAAGGGACATATCTGAAAATGTAATTAGATGATACATCTGCATATTTTGCATGTCACCAAATAGTATGTTCACAGTACCTCCAATCCAACTTTTATGATATTTTGTTTGTCCTGAACTGGAAAGACAGAATGTCTGCCTCCTATTCTCCATGAAATGTATACAGTTTAATAATTAATCCAAGCAGTCATGTTGCTTTTCCATTATTCAAATCACACAAAAGCATATTTATCATTTTTGCATCAAAGTTTTATAAACTTGTGTGACCTGTACCGTGTATGTCCAATGTGCATGTGTGCAAACTAAGTTTTTTTGATTTTAATAATTTAGCAAAGCTTTATTACTAATTTGATAAACCTTGTATTTTTTACTTTTCAGTGCCAGTTGGTATTAGTTTCTAAAAGTATTCACTATCCTTATTTTTTATCACTCATCATTTGATCACATCTACTTTTAACATATTTTGTTTTGTCTTCCTTAGTAATGCTATGTATTTCTTATTCTCATTATACATTTCCAGTAAACCTACTTCCCTACTTCAACCACATTTTCAGGATCTGTAGAGTAGAATTTTTATATAATCACACTGTTTTTGTCTCCTGTTCCTTTTGCTCTCTACCCTTACAGTTCATAATATCTTCTGATTTTTTAGTTGACTCAGAAAAGTTAGTATTATATTTTCCTAATTGATTTTGCTGCAGTATCTTCATATTTTCCTGCCTGATTTATTTCTATTGTTATTTAACTATTTTATCTAGCTGTATATTACTTAAATTTATGATCACCAAATGTACTTCCTGAAAAGGAATGCTCTGTCTCTCTCTTTTAAATCTTTTTCAAACAATGATATTCTATATAAATGTTCCAATGTAATTTTAATTTCACAGCTAGGCAATTGCTCTTTCTTCTAACTTTTTCAAGATCATTTTCTCACACCTTTCTCCAATATAACAAAGGATGTGCTTGAATTTGCCTCTTTGTAAATGTACGTTACCCCAGCATTTGACTTCCTATTTTCCCCATTGGTAATCCTTAAATCATATTCCCAAGTAGTTGTAATCAGACAAATTAATTTTATTGGTTTTCTAGACCTCATAATATCTGCTTTTCTCATTAAGCAATTATCCATAGTTGACAAATGAACTTATGTGCACATTAAAATCTATTTAAATATCAATCTCTAGCCTCCAACCACTGAGATATCTGCTAGTTTATTCAAAATAGTCTTTTTCAGTTTTCATTATCACATTTGCTTTTGAGGATATGCAAATGTTTAATACACTGCATCTGTTGTGGTTAATTGTTTCAACCAATATGCATCAGTTATCTCACTTAATTCCAAAGACAAGGACTATTTTATACTAATCATTGTAAGCAGTCCTTATTTTACATGTCCATATTCATTTTCTTTCTCTCCATTTACTCCATAAATCTCAAAGTTTTGTATACGTTTCATGATTTTTTAAAGACTATTGCAAATGTCTCAGTCTACAAGAAATGTGTATGATTTTTTTTTATCTCCCAACCTTTTTACCCAGTTCAGCCACACTCTATGAGGGGATTCAAGGTATACCACCATGTCTTATAACTTTCATCCATAGTCCTTTTCTTTTACTTTTCCTGCATACAGATTAGTGTGTGAATGCCATCCATTCTGTTCTATGCTGATTTTCCCTCTCAGTGTCATCTAAATTTTTACTTCACCACATATTAATGTATGTTCCTTCCTCTGCTTTGCATATTCACTCATTAAGTGTTAATCTTTTTCCAAATGTTTCCTAAATATTGTCTTAGAAAGGAATTTCAAAGATTTTTTTCCATTTCCAATGGGGTGTATTTCCACATTTTTGATGTATAGTATGCACGCCAAGGAGAGGTTATTCTTAGAACCTCGTTGTTTTCTTTTACCTTCTGAATATCACCTTCTCTGTACAAAGCTATGCCTTCTATCATTATTTTTACTGAATTAAGTTTCAAAACTATCTCTACTCTGCTCTGATCTTTTTTACAAATGTTTGGGGAATCCACTTTTCCCTACCTGCTCTCACAAAATTCCATATTTTCAAAATTAACTTCCCATTCATAAATATTTAACACACACTTTTTTACATAAATAAATGTTGCTAAATCTATTTAATATATGCTAACAATGTGATAAAAGTTTTAAACATTCATTGATTTCTGCAGAATCTTGCTTAGTTTGTTTGTGTCTTTCGGCTTTTCCCGGTTAGGGGTTGCCACAGTGGAACTCTGGTCCACTAATGATTGGCAGTTGATTTTTAAGTACCGGCTTGCCAGGCCTGATGCACAACCTTTAACGAAGGTACGCCCATTCATGCATGTTTCCACGCAGAAGTCACTCTAGCTGAGAATTGAACCAGACAGCGTCTTACTGTGAGGTGACAACGCTACCGCAGCACCATCACCGCAGAGAATCTTGCTTAGTACTAACTTCAAAAAAATAATACTATCAAATTTTCAGTAGCTTGACTATATTTATATTACATATTATTCACGTCAGTTTTCCTAAAAATAAATCCATGCGACTTCTGTGCATCTGTTCATTGCCATTATAAATATTTTTGTTAACATTATCCCATCTTACTTTACTTCCAGATTTTTTGCTTCTCTTCTTTCAAACTATTTTTTTCCAATTTGGCACATATTTCACACCCTGAAGACCATTTATGTCTATTACTTCACATACTTGGTTGACATAATTTTGCTCTTGATCAAACTCTTCCTTTACATGTTTCTAAGTTATCATTCAGTTTGTGTTTTATACTTCATAATACTTCCTTTGTTCTACTTGTTCAACCTCTCTCGTCTTACCTCTTTTCTCACATAGCATCTTTTCAATTTTTCCATTACTCTCCCTTCTAAAAAAATCAATGAATCCTCCCCATTATGTTTTATTTTATTGTATTGATACAACCTTGCTCTCTTCATGAGTTTCTTCCTGAAGTTCTTTTTCCTTCTTAATATTCAAATCACACAATTTTAAACTATTTCTGTACATCTCCAAAATGAATTTCCTAATTCTCTATTGTTAATAAGTTGTTCTAATGTAGGCTTATGTGATTTAGATTTTTTTTCTAGATCATTTAAAATGCCCCAAGACAGAATCTGTCTTCTTTCAGCTTAATCTTCACTTACACTCACCTTCTTTCCAACTTTACTTTTCTTTGTTTGATATACACCTAGAGTTTTATCATCATTCTGATTCCCTAAACTTTCTCTAAAAATGGATATATTTATCTTGTGCAGAGAAATATATTCCTGTATTTGGGTAAATGCTCGGTCTTCACCTCAAAGCTTCAGGAACACAGAAAAAACAAAGAACGAACTGACCACGACTGACTAATGTAGAAAATAATTTTTAATGCATAAAAGTAAGCGCTTTCACAATCCCAACAACTGATCGCTTCGTCAGACTAGTTTGCAACAAGCAGCATCTTCAAATTTAAACAGTAAAACAACCAATAACTATAAAACATTTCATTCAACTCCAATTGAAAGCACCACCTCCAATTAAAAATGTAAATGATGCATATTTGTAACTTACATTCCTAGAAATGCTTTCTATTTTACTTTAAAAACAAATGCAATAGTTAGTGTTTGAGGGGTCTAACCCTAAGAAAAGGTTTTGGTGACAATGCATTGTTTATACCTGATGTTTTCTCTGCCTGCAGTTGCAGAATCCATTTCTGTTCTGCTGGCTCAACTCTAATTGAAAGCACCACCTCCAATTAAAATGTAAATGCATATTTTAGCTTACATTCCTAGCAATGCTTTCTGTTTTACTTTACAAACAAATGCAGCAGTTAGTTTTTGAGTGGTCTAGCTCTAAGGGAAGTTTTTAGTGACAATGCACTGTTTATACCTGGTGTTTTCTTTGCCTGCAGTTGCAGATTCCATTTCTGTTCTGCTGTCTCAGTCCTGTTCTTTAAGTCACCACCTCTAATGTTATGTTCCATAATCTCAAGTACTAAAAAATTAAAAACATGTTGAGAGCCCTGATCTTTAACATGCTTAGCTAATGCACTGGTTTCTTTTTCATTAGCTATATCTCTGATGTGCTCCAGAATGCGTTCTTTCAGGCTCCTATTAGTTTTACCTACATAAAAAACATAACAAACTTTACAAAAACTGAGATACACTATATGTTGTGTCCTACAATCAGCATAAAAATCAAAATTTATAACAAAACTCTGACTGGGATGTGTAAACGCTATATTAGTGTAGATAAACTTGCAAGCCATGCATGGAAATGTTCCTATCCTTTGTGAAACTCTATCACCATTTTTGTTCACTAGCGGTTTATAACATAATTGTCTTTTCAGGGAGCAGTTATTCTTATAGTGAAATTGTGGCCTTACATCTATGGCCTCATCCAGTTCTTCTATGGAATTTAATATATTTCAGTTATTTTCAAAAATTTGACAAAATATCTTAATGTCGCTTGTGTATGTAATAGGAAACCTCACTTTTTGTCTGTCATTAGTCTGTGTGGTATGCCTCTCATCCATTTTATCTGAAAAAAACGGTTTGCCCTTATCATTGCATGCTTCATACATCCATCCCCCTATTACTAACATCTATATCTGCTACATTATAACCTCTATCTATAAATTCATCCTTCAGCATGTCCACTGACTGGTGTAATCTATCATCTGTATTATGTAGTCTGCTGATCCTCATAAAATGACCATTAACTACATTCTTATTAACATGTTTGGGGTGCGTACTTGTTTTGTGTAAAATACTGTTCTTTATAGTGGGTTTCCTATACAATTTTATAACTAGTTCAGTACGTCCAATTCTATCAATAGTTATATCCAAAAAATTAATAGTTTCAGATGAGCAGTCATACCTAAACCTAAGGAAATCCATAGTGCCGTGTAGATAATCAATAAACGGTCCTAATCTACTACTCGTATCTCCCCACAGAATAAAAATATCATCCACAGATCATGCATACCAAATGATACTGTTGACAAACTCATTGTTTCGTAGCAAATGATTCATTTCACAAGATACCAATGCTAGGTTGGCATAGCTATTGGCACACGCCGTGCCCATTGCTATGCCACCCTTTGGCAGGTAGAAATTATCACTGAATAGAAAAACATTATTTTCAAGAATAATCTCTAACAAATTGCATATCAGATTCACTTTGGTATGTGTGAATATTCTCTTGATAGTCAATAGTTCACGTACTCTCTCAATGCCCCAGGAGTTTGGTAACACCGTAAATAGTGAATTGATGTCCATGGTGACAAACATAAACTCACTGTCAATCACTGACATTTTTTCATACAGAGATTTTAAAAACATTTTTGTGTCTCTAATAACAGTGTTGCATGTATCTAACACTGAATGCAGCTGCTTCTCTACATAAATGGATAATGCTTCTGTACACCATCCTCTGCTAGAAACAATAGGCCTCATAGGAGGTTCAGTCATGCTCTTATGACTCTTAGGTAATCCATATATCATAGGTGTAATGAGATGTTCTACCTGAAAATAATTAAATATATCTTCCGTGATCTGTTGTGACACAAATAAATCAAATACATAAACAGACACCCTGTCTATAATAGCTATCACTTGCAGACTAGAAATCTGCAAATATGTATTAGTGTCACCAAGCAATAACATCCTTTGCTGTATATATAAAGTTTTTTTCCATTACTACAGCACTCCCACCCTTGTCTGCAGGCCTAATTTCTATAATGGACATAGCCTTCAGTTGTGCCAAGGCTTCATTTTCAGATTTGCTAAAGTTGTAAAACGTTGATATTTTTTATCATTAAACACTTCCCTAATCTCTTTCTTGCACACCGTTATAAAAGTTTCAACAATTGGGTGTATTTTGGGTACAAAAAGGCTAGGTTTCTTAAACTGCATATCTGATGATACCAATGGTGTGTATATAAAATTAGGTATGAGGATCACCTTGAACTGGTCTACCTTTTCGTGCTGTAGTAAATTAGATATAAAGATAAGTTACAGTTAATAATAACCAAACCAATGTTAGTATTAATATAATGGAACATAATATTGATTAATCCAAATACATATTAAGGTATTATGGTTCCTCCGGCTGTGGCACCGGGGCCCAACACATCTAGGCCACAGTCTGGTGGTGCCCCCTCTGCTGACTCTGCACTACCTGTGGCATCAGGTAGTTCCCCCCACTGTCTGGAGCTGGGCCCCCTCTGGGAGCAGTGGTGGAGGGGGTGGTTTTGTTACCAGTGTTGAACTACCAGGATTGGTGCACAGTTTATTCTTCATAACTTTTGGATGTTGCCTGTGCTGGATGGAAGGCATGCTTGCCACCCTGGTGGGGCAGCCTTGCCCCAGAGCTCTGTCTCCACCACTGCCACTCCAGGAGCAATGAAGAGCAGTGCTGACAGTCTCAATGGTGGGGACTTGAGTCATGCTGCTATTTTGTCGAGGCACCTAAGACCTAGGATTCCACAACACCTTCCCCATCCAAGTTGTTAACCCCTCTTGTGTCACACACCACCCCTGTCTGATTTCTTGTCTGTCTGAAAAAGTTTCCTTACCTTCCCAACTTACTTCCCCCACACATACCTATTTCCCTTCCCAACATTCCACTCTCACCTTAAAAGAAAAGAGCACCTGTCCCAAATAATATTGTACCATACATAGCTCTCCATTTCACATGTGTCCACTGGATACACATAATTTGGTCCAAAGTTATGTTGTCCTCACCGCTCTATCTGGGGGAGGTGACAGACCAAATTCATCTACAAATTCTGTTGAAGTGCACAGTTGCTGCACAAGAAATGGATAGCAATGGTGCTTACCTAGACCCTTCCTGCACATCCTTACCTGCCTTTCACTATGTTTTTCCCTCTGCTTGTATCCCTTTTTACCACTGACCTTTATCCCCATTTTTCTTTTCTTTAAAGATTTTTTTGCATGATGGGGCACATCGCACAGTGTCATTAAGCTCAGCTAAATGGAGCTATATTGATGTATGTATTTTAAATGATAATAAACTCATACAAAATAAACACCTGTCCCCTATTTCTAACCCAAGACCATTGCACCTATCACACCACACAGCTGTTAATTAAAATAGGTGGTTTAGGCAAAACATAGTAATTGCAAGTTATCGTCATTAAGTGCATTTACTCACAACTGTACATTATGATCTGTCATGCAAACTTAATGAAAAGTAATTAAAAAACTGGTAGTGTAACTTGGAGTCTGGTATAGGACTACACCACTAGAAAGCCAGACACAGAATAATGGATGTGCACTTTTACCAGCAACATGTAGAAGTACATCTGCTAAAACATTAATGGCAAAATACATGTTCAACTGTGACTCTGGTGGAGAAATACATCCCTATAATGCCAGGCACATAATAATGAATGCAATAGAAGTATGTCACAGCCTGTATGTTTGTATTATATCTTCACAAATACATATGTTGTAACATTGATTCAGTAGCTCAGGCTGTTAAATGTTTTGCAAACTGTAAGTTTTGTCATACATGGTCCTTGGTTCAAATCCTGTGGTGTGTAGCATTTAAATTACATTATTATCAAGCCATCAGTGAATGACTCACTCTTTATCCACACAATGCATTTCAAATGCAGTCAGTTTTTCAATGATGGAAGTCAAAGGCCTGCAGATAGGAACACACTTGACATATCCCTATAGCAGCACTATAAAGTGCAGAAAGTGTCAGGTCATGCATTAATATGCATTCACACAGGAGTTTTAACTTAGGTAATGCAAATGAAGCCAACTAATATCAGAGTGCAGCACACAATCATTTCATAATGATATTACAGATTAGCACAGCTGCACAACTGACATACACATATGGAGGTCCTACTACTAACAAGGACTGCCAGCACACATTCCCATTGACTATCATAATGTAACACATGGCCTGGCAATTGCCCAAATGGGTGACATAATGGTATATGTACCCCATATGTTGCTATAGGACACAAAAAACATAATGTCTAGTACTCAGTGATACCGTTGCCCAACATACTTACCTTATACATGTCTTAATTTGCAGTGGAATGGGTACCCTCAATCTGGCACTGCCTCTACAACAAGACTGCCACAGCTTCCACAGTTATACTTACAGCTTGTTGTCCTCCAAAGTGTTCACACTCTCTGCCTATGCCTATTGCCTACAGCATCAGCTGCAGCCTGTGGCACACTTATCTGCATGTAAAAGTAGCTGCTATAGACATACCCTCCACAATGACATAATATCTTGACCCCAATAATGTCCAGCACAACATATCAGAAAGGGCTTCTACTCTACATGAAGGCCTTATATCTTGTTCAGTGGTTGCATGTCATTAACTGATTATACTGCAAATCAGCTGTGTTGGCTGCAATTAGCATTTTAAAACCACTAATTGGTTAAGAGCCAATCACTTGATAATGAGAACCATGTTAAAAATGCAAACAGCTGGCTAGGGGAACCAGTTTGTATGAGACTTTTTTAACACAGTAAATGTGTTGCCAAAAACTTTATATATCTGCACATATCAACAGAGGAGTATTGTACTCCATCAGGTATGTAACCTTTTTGTTTACAACATGATGCACATGTGTGACTATCCTTAGCGGGAGTGGGGATTACAGCATTAAGTCTTTCTGAGAACTGTAATGATGACATGTCATTGATCCTTCAGATTTGTTATATCTACAGAGGACACACAATACATCAAGGGTGGAATGATTTTAATCAATGTGGCACACTGGTCTCATGGGGATATTCCTTTAGAGTGGTTGTAATAGCACACTGCTATTTGTCTGTCACTATTGTTTTGACATATTATCAGGTGGGTGCCCCTAGCAGACACACTACAATGGACTCCTGTGTTGGGTGTACATCAGTATCTGTAATGGCACAAACAGGAATAGCTGACTATTGCTAGTATCTTAGTTGTATCCACATACTTAGTATGTTTGCACACTTTGGAATATGACATGTGTGATCATGCAGTGGATATTGCCAGCCATTCTGTTCTTGCTGCATCTCTACATAGTGCACTCCCATGTATGTGATCCTGACATGTGTTCCCATTTTTTTGTCTTTCAGGAAACATGTATGCAAGATGCCATGCCTCCTTTATGGATACCGAGAATTACATAATCTTGGAAGGCATCCATCAACACCATGAACTCCTACTGTCCAGGGAGAGGGAAAACAGGGAACAGCAGGCATCATTGTGGGCTGACCTTGTCCGTGATGTTAATGCCATAGGTTACCAGAGCAGGACATATGAGCAGGTTTGACACCATGTAATAGATATGATAAATGCTGCATGCAGAAGAGCAGCAGATGTGGCCAGAGATCATGATGTCACTGGAGAAGGGCCTGCAGTGGAACAACCACTCTCAGTCACTGAGGAATTACTGGTGAACTAACTAACACACAACAGCTCCCAGGCATCCATCACACTGTATATCGTGGATGTGGGTGCCACAGTTTCCACGCCAGAGGAGTGTCCAGGTAGGCTTAGTTTGATCTGTATTGGAATACTGTAGCATTCAGTGTGTCAGGGTGTACATACTTTTACATGGATATCAGGTGTTTGTTTTGGGTGGGGGATTTAACTGTAGTTTGAATTGCATGCTCGGATTTTGACCAACATGACAATTAACAAACTACTGTAAATGTGAGCTACATGGATGTATTACCCTGTTATAGTGCAACATGCGGTGCTGTTTACATCACCTCTCCCTCAACTTTTCACAGGTCCATCAGGAATCAGACAAGGATGTGGTCCTGCTTCTGGTAAGCACAACACTATTTTGTTACAGATGTAGATTTATTACAATGTACTCCCTAAAGTGTCATCCCAGGCCTGCTGACAGGATTGTTGTACTGTCAGCATGATTGCCAACTGCACAGATATTTTCTGACTCTATTCTTTAGAGTCATTCCTATGCCTTGTAGGTGTGACCACACTGATAGATATGATGGTATTGTCAGGAAGTTACAGATTGCGATATGTATCAACTGTGCAGAGTCTTCACAAATGTCAACAGTGTACCTCATTGTTGCTGATGACATTGCTGTGTAAAGAGCTTTGATTTACAAGTAACTACAGATGTTTGTGGGAAAAGTAATGTCTTCATGTCCTACTATATGAGGTCGGGGGTTAAACAGGTCTGTAATAGTGACAAAAGTGAATAGGGCTGTACATATATTGAAACACAGTACTGCAGAGCATAATAGTGCAGCTATTAATGCACTGCTTTTCCCTTTTTTATCACAGGTGGCTGACAGGGTTGGTCTCTGTCCCCTACACAACCTGATGTCAGTGTCTCTTTAGATTCTGATAATGATGGTGGCCAAAGTGAGGCACAGGTGGAGGTTTCAATGGCTGAATCTGTCCCAGAGCTTTACATCCCTCTTCTACCCTCATGATCACTGCACACAGTCAGTATGTCTACATATAACCAGTCTCCAGAGGCCACAGATATTGGACAGTCAGAGGGAGAGAATATTGAACAGGAAAGTGTGGCAACTATGGCTCCGGTGACTGTCAATACTGGCCATAGTGGCTGGTGAGGAACCACACAGACGGACTGATAGGGGTGCTCGCAGAAGGTCTGCTGTCCTTCCACCACCTGTTGCAGGCATCTCATCACAGATAACTTGGCGTATGTTTCAGGCTGTCATGGAGGCACAGGCATGTTTCAAAAGGGACTCCAGATGAATGCTCAAGGTTATGGATACAGCACAGTCTGGCATCTGTGACTGTCTCCACTGCATTGCTGATACCCTGGATTGGTTCACTGATGCAGCGGAAAGACATTAATTTGAGACAGATTGCACACTATCTGTCTTGGTATGCACATTGTCTGTGATGGAATGTCTGATTGGAGTTGAGCTTCAGACTCGTGGACATAGGTCAGCAACTCCATCTGCTGAGAGTCCATGTGGCTGTGCACAATCATGCTCTCATAGTGGCAATACATCCAGCACTCCAGAGGGGGATGTGCTGTCCACACCAAGACATGGCAGGCCATGGGCTCATGGTCTTGGGTGTTTCTGTGGAAGACATGGTCCTAGCAGACAACAGTCACTGTCAGGTACTAGCACTTCTTCTGACTTTGGGAATGGAGGTGCCAGTGCAACTCCTGGTAGAGCTAGTTCCCGTGTTTGTGGGTGTACACTGAGAACTACCATGCAGAGTTCAAAGCTATCCAACATACACTGATGGAGGGCTAGCACTGAGCTTGACTGTGTTCACACACACACACACACACACCACTGTCAAAATCAGGTCACCTACAGACACACACACAGAACATTTCCATAGTCCATCTTGCCTGCTTCCCTTCCTGACTCACAGACATGCTACTAACCTATTGTGAAAACCTAGGCCTCCTGCACCCCCACACAACACCCTGTGCAAGTGATGATACCTGTGCCACATCGCTGTCATCCTGGTCATTGATGCGGAGAAATGAAGCTATGTGTCTGATGCACAGGGTGACTATATAAATTAATATGTAATTGTGTAATCCAGTGTTGCTTTGCCATGCCACTTGTACTGGTCACCAACAAATACTGTATACTGACTTTTGTAATGAGTAAGCCACATTATTTTGTGTGCCTTACGGTGTATGATGTTGTAGTGACTGTGTACTTACACGATGAAAGGTGTGTCAAGGACCTGTTTATGGTTCAGTTTCAGGTGTCTGTAGGGGACACCTATGAATACACAGTGGCAATAAACCCTTAGATGTCATAACACAGGATGAAATGTCAGCACAGAAGAAATATGTCTTCAGCAAGGTACAGCACTATAAGTGCATGGCTAGATTTGTATGTGTATAACAGGCTAACAACGACAATGGCATCATTCAGCCTACTCATGCATCCCTAACCTATGCAAAGGTCTGTTACCCTTGGTGAGTGTCACCAGGGCTTCGAGAGATAACACATCTACAAGATGTAGTGATGGAGATGACCCATCTAGAAATTTCCTATGTCCATTACAGACATTTATTCTACATCAGTTATGATTGTCTTGTTCTGCATCCCATTTGTAACTTGTACATGATGTTTGTTACAGCAGATGTTGGCCTCACATGAATGGGGAGCCTGGTACATATAGGGTGTAGTGTCTGTGTTACATACCTGTCTCTTCAGCATGTACTACTTATACCACAGTGATGGTGTAGGTGTGTAAACCAGGTAATATATGTGTTAGTCCTGTCTTGGATAAGCGGGAGGTACACAGTGGGATCCAACACCTCACTGTATGGCAGCCATACACATCCCCTCCAAAGCATGTAGGAGACAGACTACACATGTACAGTCTTGACAAGGTCTGTGTAGGACATGTTATCTACAATATGTATTGGCTTACCATGGAACCTGTGTGGCTGCTACAGTTGTAAGATATGCCCGTGTAGTGACATAGCAAAGGTGTGATGAGTGCCAAATACAGTACAGCAAGGATAGTCTGGGATTTATATGCCATACCTTTCTGTATAGGTTGTACAAAATTGAATGGATCCGGACATCTTCCTAACCAGTAATTACTCTCTGTGTCCATAAGTCCATGAGTAATGGCTTAACTGTGTGTGGTGTGCAGACACTACTATTTTACATGGGTGGATGACTTCCAAAAGGATAGTATTGTGCAGTCCTTGACATTTAATATTTGTCAGTGGCTCTGACAACAACTGGATATGTGTCCCAGGCCATCCTGGATAACTGCTGGTTCTGTGTGGGATTCAGTGACACCTCCTAATATGTAATCACCTGCTAATGTAGTCAGTCAGAGGTCACTGACAGTGGCTGTGACTGCAGAGAAGGGAATGGCTAGAAGGGGTTCTCCATTAATGATGTCTGAGGGAAGTCCACTGGTGACTGGTGTCGTAGCATAGGACTACCCAATGTTATCTTCCCAGAGCAGACACTTGGCTATCCACCAGCTGACATACTACTCTGTATATAACCTACACAGTTTTCAGCAAGGACTGCTAGCCTAATATTGCCAAACACCTTGCCAAGCCATAGTAGGTGGAGTGAGTCATATTCCCCTCATATATTGTATAGTTTAACACTCAGTGAGGTCTTCCAGTTAGGGTAGGTAGCCATGATCTGCCCTTGAGCAAAACAAAATGTGTGTGGTCCAGTGTCAGCAGGTGTATGACACTGTTACTGATCATTTCCATGCTAACTCCTTTCATGGCTTTACATATTAGTTGACTGAGAAATCTGGGGACACTGCTTGACACTGCATTCTAGTTGTTCTCTATGCAACTAAGTATTGCAGTTACTTCCATCATGTTCCAAGAAAACAGTCATCCAAGGTATCTGTACAGAGCACAGACAAACAATGGAGGGAAGAGTAATATGTATATCCTGTGAAGGTAAGGCAGGAGATTTTACACAGGTATTCTGCAGTTCAACACTACTCAAGTGGTGTATACTGAAAGGACACAATTACCTTGTGAAGAATGTGGAAAGCAGGGGAGTCCCCTGAATTGCTTGTGCCTGGTTACCACTAATGCTAGTCTCACCTTAATCACTTTCTTGTGGGATACCATGTTCCAATAATATTTTTGTCGTCATACGCAAAACTTTACTATGAAGTGCATGATGAGAAGCAGGACACAACCTGTTTGTTCATCCAAATAGTTGTCCCACAACATGAACGGCTCTATAGTCTTCACATACCCTTCTCCAGGTAGAAGCCTTGATTAGCTACCTGAGCAATCAGTTGGCTTTTGCATGTATTATGCCTTCTGTCATGTCTGTGGTTGTTGGCATGTCACTAAGGAACTAACCAGATGCTGATTAGGAGCACAGCTGCAGCATCACAATATAATGTGCAATGTCCAGTGACATAGATGTCCAAAATTGCTGAAACAAGTAGCACAGCAGTGGTGATCCATGTTAGGTGACAAATTCAAAGCACTTTGTGCATCCTGCCCTTCAACAGATTAATGGTGGATAACTGCATGACATTGCTCTGAGGCCTACTGCAGAGGACTGGCCACCTTTGGACAAAGTGTGTCCACCTGCCACATGTCCCAGGTATGTCATACTGTACAATTATGTACCCGGTACACACATCTGTGTTCCCACATCATGTCACACAACAACCAGTTTGCTATGTGGTTGCTTGACAGGCATTGTATGCTTGCAAGGCCAACATAATGCTTGCAAAGGAGAACAAGTCCACTGTGCATGCATGGGCATCCACATCTTCATTGCAAGGAGTGCCTACAAACACTGTGCTTCAGGTTGTCAATTACAAGGGTATGGTAGCATGACCCTAACTTTGCTGGACTTGCAGTGTCACATTTGTAGGTACAGTATTGGAGCCAAGTCTAATAACAGGATTATGGCCAATCCAAGGTCCGCATGGCTGACAAAGCATGATATGGCACACTGTCAAGTGATGTGTTACCTTAGGGGACCTACATAAAGGTGACATGTTACATTTCACCATCTGTCATGACACTGCCTAATGATGGCATGCTGTGACGTACACACAAGCATGACTGTATTGCTAATAGCACTATCAATGACTGCTGATGAGATGTGGTAAGTGTCCCCACCCCTCTACTCCTATGTCACACAAACACAAGTGACATATGTGACTGTATTTCAAACCTTGATTCCATGGTGTCTCACATAGCAGTCAGTACACATGGAAATGAGTATTTTGCCAACATGCACAGCTCACCTCCTGCTCTACCACACCCACATCACACACACCTGCATGTGTGCAGTCCTTACTAGACACATTCCCAAGCAACAGACACCTCAGAAAATCATACTTCTGGACACCATAGTACACAATAGTTCATGCATCACTTTCTCGGCGGTCAAGCGCCTACAGCAAAACACAAAATCAAACATATTTTTCACAGGTGATTACATCATGAGGCACATTGATGTCTGTGTCACCAGGCTACATATGGGAAAGGTCACAGACCACACATTGCTGCAACTCGAGGAATATCAGGTAACTTAGTGATGATGACATAGTTCCTGCAGGTGTGCACAACTAGTCACATATGTCACCAGACTGTATGCAGGCACATGACTGAGCTTAGACACTCTGTGCCTGTCATAGGTACACCCATAGCTTTCAGTTGCATTTGACCCTAACTTAGGATGATGGCTCAATACACATGGAAAATGATGGATGTCAATAATTGCCTTAGTATGTGGTGTCATTGTAAGGGAATCCACTACATGTCCACCTGGGATGACTTGCTCAACAGATGTCAAAGCTTTGCCAGAGATGGTCTTCATCTCTCACCCATGGGATGTCGAGTACTGGCCAAGGCTGCTGACACCCCCACAGTGCATTTTATAGGCAGTGTGTGGAAGGAAAACCTTCCAATGAGAACATCATTTTTATCCAACATCACGGTTATGCTGCAACATGCTGGGAATGGCAACACTAAACCCCACTCTCTGGAAGTTGTTCCAACCTTGGAATATGTAGACATTTGTGTAGCCAAAGACACCTGGTTCATGGATGTGGACAGCACCACAGCCATACCAAACTACACGTACTTCTACATGTGCAGAACTCAAAGGGAGAGTGTGCAAGGTAATGCATGTGATGTATACATATTCATTAAGGATAGATACACATCCAGATTTGGTGAAACACTGTGATTTCCTGAAGACAATGCAGGTGCTATTCACTGCTGGAAGGGGACCTAATCAAGCCATTGCCAGCTAAAGGAGCAGCTCCATAAATCCAGACACCCGCTGTGCTTATTTGAATGTACTTGTGTCTATCATGATACATCACTACACCATGGTTTGGGGTGGCATTAAGTAACCACCAACTGTGTTCCTTAGTCATGCTGAAGCTCACTTGCCCAAAGGTTAGTCCACATCCTTAACTACAATGCCCCAGACCAGTGGCGTAACATCCCCAAAAGGGGAGCCAATGT